>NC_088420.1:2892357-3119857 GCF_034236695.1 Oncorhynchus nerka
TTTTAAATAAAATTATGAAAGAAACAAATACAAAAACAGAAATATACAAACAAGAAACATAAACCTAACAGACAGGGGTGTTACATATCCAGATACATTTTCAATTTGTCAAAAACACTTACTGATTCAATTCAAATAATCTTAAACAAATGTGAAGAGGAGTTTCATTTTATGGATAAAGAATCTGCCATGAAAAATAAACAAATTAACAATGAAATTTGGGTCAATATAAAACATAATATCAGAATCTTCCAAATAAACATTAGGGGTAGTTTCCTTCCAAATAAACATTAGGGGTAGTTTCCTTCCAAATAAACATTAAGGGTAGTTTCCTTCCAAATAAACATTAAGGGTAGTTTCCTTCCAAATAAACATTAAGGGTAGTTTCCTTCCAAATAAACATTAAGGGTAGTTTCCTTCCAAATAAACATTAGGGGTAGTTTCCTTCCAAATAAACATTAAGGGTAGTTTCCTTCCAAATAAACATTAAGGGTAGTTTCCTTCCAAATAAAATCGAACTCAATCTGAAATCTTGTGACTTTAGAGCATAACAACATACACATCTGTCATCAATAATAATATGATCAATAGCTATTTAGAATCTGTGTATAATAAAGGTGTTTGCGGTGGGTGCTGTTATTAGTGCAGGACGCTCAGATCAACCCTTATGGGTGGGGCTAAGGCGTTAATTAGAGGGTGTGCACGATGCTGATTGGGTGAAGACAAAGAAGGGCTCTCCAGTAGTGGAACCAAAACATTCAAAAAGGATATTTTCTCAAAAGTGAGTTTTACAAAGTTGATCAACTTTCAAAGCAAAATAACCTTCCCCATTGTTCCTCAAATGCAGTGTATGATATCATTTCTAGCTTTGCTACTTAAAACCGATTTCAGCTGGTCGGTCATGTACGGTGTACAGTACAACAGTGACTGTACGGCAGGTGTGTTCTTGTGAGACTTACCCCCCCCCCCCCCCCAGTTTGGTATTTTGCCCTCTACACCGCCAGGTGTGTTCTTGTGAGACTTACCCCCCCCAGTTTGGTCTATTGCCCTCTACACCGCCAGGTGTGTTCTTGGAGACTTACCCCCCAGTTTGGTCTATTGCCCTCTACACCGCCAGGTGTGTTCTTGTGAGACTTACCCCCAGTTCGGTCTACTGCCCTCTACACCGCCAGGTGTGTTCTTGTGAGACTTACCCCCAGTTCGGTCTATTGCCCTCTACACCGCCAGGTGTGTTCTTGTGAGACTTACCCCCCAGTTCGGTCTATTGCCCTCTACACCGCCAGGTGTGTTCTTGTGAGACTTACCCCCAGTTCAGTCTATTGCCCTCTACACCGCCAGGTGTGTTCTTGTGAGACTTACCCCCAGTTTGGTCTATTGCCCTCTACACCGCCAGGTGTGTTCTTGGAGACTTACCCCCAGTTAGGTCTATTGCCCTCTACACCGCCAGGTGTGTTCTTGTGAGACTTACCCCCCAGTTTGGTCTATTGCCCTCTACACCGCCAGGTGTGTTCTTGGAGACTTACCCCCCCAGTTAGGTCTATTGCCCTCTACACCGCCAGGTGTGTTCTTGTGAGACTTACCCCCAGTTCGGTCTACTGCCCTCTATACCGCCAGGTGTGTTCTTGTGAGACTTACCCCCAGTTTGGTCTATTGCCCTCTACACCGCCAGGTGTGTTCTTGTGAGACTTACCCCCAGTTCGGTCTACTGCCCTCTACACCGCCAGGTGTGTTCTTGTGAGACTTACCCCCAGTTCGGTCTATTGCCCTCTACACCGCCAGGTGTGTTCTTGTGAGACTTACCCCCCAGTTCGGTCTATTGCCCTCTACACCGCCAGGTGTGTTCTTGTGAGACTTACCCCCAGTTCAGTCTATTGCCCTCTACACCGCCAGGTGTGTTCTTGTGAGACTTACCCCCAGTTTGGTCTATTGCCCTCTACACCGCCAGGTGTGTTCTTGGAGACTTACCCCCCAGTTAGGTCTATTGCCCTCTACACCGCCAGGTGTGTTCTTGTGAGACTTACCCCCCAGTTTGGTCTATTGCCCTCTACACCGCCAGGTGTGTTCTTGGAGACTTACCCCCAGTTAGGTCTATTGCCCTCTACACCGCCAGGTGTGTTCTTGTGAGACTTACCCCCAGTTCGGTCTACTGCCCTCTATACCGCCAGGTGTGTTCTTGTGAAACTTACCCCCAGTTTGGTCTATTGCCCTCTACACCGCCAGGTGTGTTCTTGTGAGACTTACCCCCAGTTCGGTCTATTGCCCTCTACACCGCTAGGTGTGTTCTTGTGAGACTTACCCCCCCAGTTTGGTCTATTGCCCTCTACACCGCCAGGTGTGTTCTTGTGAGACTTACCCCCCCAGTTTGGTCTATTGCCCTCTACACTGCCAGGTGTGTTCTTGTGAGACTTACCCCCCCAGTTTGGTCTATTGCCCTCTAAATTTGACTTGACAAACAAATATTTTGAATTTGACATTTGTGACATTTCCCAGTAGGCTATCTATAGTATTGTAATATTATAATGTACTGTACCTAATTTAGCCATGTCCAGTACAGTACTCACAGGCTGGTCAGATAGTAGAGTCCATGCAGATCTGAATATTGTTCAGTATGTACTTACAGACAGTGGTTCCTGTCCCTCATGCATGGTGATGCAGTCCATGCTGATCTGAATGGTGTTCCCTGATGGTCCATCTTCGTCTGCTGGGCTGTCTGAGAAGTTCAACTCTATCGGCTGCGACGAGTGGAACGCTGACCTGAAACACACACAGGGCAACACGGATTTAACTAGGTTTAGAACTGTGTGGTGTGGTGTGTGTGGTGTGTGTGTGTGTGTGTGTGTGTGTGTTGTGTGTGTGTTGTGTGTGTGTGTGGTGTGTGTGTGGTGTGTGTGTGTGGTGTGTGTGTGTGTGTGTGTGTGTGTGTGTGTGTGTGTGTGTGTGTGTGTGTGTGTGTGTGTGTGGTGTGTGTGGTGTGTGTGGTGTGTGTGTTGTGTGTGGTGTGTGTGGTGTGTGTGTGGTGTGTGTGGTGTGTGTGTGTGGTGTGTGGTGTGTGTGGTGTGTGTGTGTGTGTTGTGTAGACTCACTGGTCCAGCATCTCCAGCAGCTGGTTGAACACATCCTGACTGAGGATGTCAGAGCTCTGTTCTGATTGGTTCTGTGACATTATGGAGGCCAGGAAGGAACTCTCTGTCCAGGACAAACGGGAGGAGGGGTCTCTATACCTGCAGGAAGAGAGAGATAAAGGAACACCGTCACTAACTACTATAACTCTCTGTCCAGGGTGGATGGGAGGGAGAACGGTCGGCCCCCGTTGGCAGGGGGGCACGGTCGGCCCGTTGGCAGGGGGCACGGTCGGCCCGTTGGCAGGGGGCACGGTCGGCCCATTGGCAGGGGGGCACGGTCGGCCCGTTGGCAGGGGGGCACGGTCGACCCGCTGGCAGGGGGCACGGTCGGCCCGTTGGCAGGGGGCACGGCCGACCCGTTGGCAGGGGGCACGGCCGACCCGTTGGCAGGGGGCACGGTCGACCCGTTGGCAGGGGGGCACGGTCGACCCGTTGGCAGGGGGGCACGGTCGACCCGTTGGCAGGGGGCACGGTCGGCCCGTTGGCAGGGGGCACGGTCGGCCCGTTGGCAGGGTGGCACGGTCGGGTGCACGGTCGACCCGTTGGCAGGGGGGCACGGTCGGCCCGTTTTAGATGCCCCCATGAATCAACCGCACATTGTGCAGATCACAGTTTCATGATTCTGATTAGGTGAAAAGCCACTCACAAGTAGGTGGACACCCTTTCAAATGAGTGGATTCATCTATTTCAGCCACACCCGTTGCCGACAGGTGTATACAAATCGAGCACACCGCCATGCAATCTCCATAGACAAACATTGGCAGTAAAATGTCCTTACTGAAGTGCTCAGTGACTTTCAACGTGGCAGCATCATAGGATGCCACTTTTCCAAAAAGTCAGTTCGTCACATTTATGCTCTGCTAGAGCTGCCCCAGTCAACTCTAAGCGCTCTTATTGTGAAGTGGAAACAGCTAGGAGCAACAACGGCTCAGCAGCGAACTGGTAGGCCACACCAGTTCACAGAACAGGACCACACAGGGTGATGAAGCGCGTAAAAATGATCTGTCCTCGGTTGCAACACTCACTACCAAGTTCCAAACTGCCTCTGGAAGCAACGTCAACACAATAACTGTTTGTCGGGAGCTTCATGAAATGGGTTTCCATGGCCGAGCAGCCGCACACAAGCCTCCGATCCCCATTCTCAATGCCAAGCATCGGCTGGAGTGGTGTAAAGCTCACCGCCATTGGACTCTGGGAGCAATGGAAATGCATTCTAGTTTTTTATTTATTTCACCTTTATTTAACCAGGTCGGCTAAGTTGAGAACAAGTTCTCATTTACAAGTGCGACCTGGCCAAAATAAAGCAAAACAGTGTTTGTTGTTTGTCAGAGTTACACGTGGAATAAACAAACGTACAGTCAATAACACAATAGAAACTCTGTACACAGTGTGTGCAAATGAGGTAAAATACAGGAGGTAAGGCAATAAATAGGCCATAGTGGCGAAATTATTACAATATAGCAATTAAACACTGGAGTGATAGATGTGCAGAAGATGAATGTGCAAGTAGAGATACTGGGTTGCAAAGGAGCAAAACAAATACCAGTATGGGGATGAGGTAGTTGGATGGGCTATTTACAGATGGGCTGTGTACAGGTGCAGTGATCTGTGAGTTGCTCTGACAGCTGGTGCTTAAAGTTAGAGAGGGAGATATGAGTCTCCAGCTTCAGAGATTTTTGCAGTTCGTTCCAGTCATTGGCAGCGGAGAACTGGAAGGAGAGGCAGCCAATAGAGGTGTTGGCTTTGGGGGTGGACCAGTGAAATATACCTGCTGGAGCACGTGCTACGGGTGGGTGCTGCTATGGTGACCAGTGAGCAGAGATAGGGCGGGGCTTTACCTAGCAGAGACCTGGAGCCAGTGGATTTAGCAACGAATATGAAGCGAGGGCCAGCCAACGAGAGCATACAGGTCGCAGTGGTGGGTGGTATATGGGGCTTTGGTGACAAAACGGATGGCACCGTGATAGACTGCATCCAATTTGCTGAGTAGAGTGTTGGAGGCTATTTTGTAAATGACATCACCGAAGTCAAGGATCGGTAGGATAGTCAGTTTTACGAGGGTATGTTTGGCAGCATGAGTGAAGGATGCTTTGTTGTGAAATAGGAAGCCAATTCTAGATTTAATTTTGGATTGGAAATGCTTGATGTGGGTCTGGAAGGAGAGTTTACAGTCTAACCAGACACCTAGGTATTTGTAGTTGTCCACACATTCTAAGTCAGAACCGTCCAGAGTAGTGATGCTGATCGGTTGAAGAGCATGCATTTAGTTTTACTTGTATTTAAGAGCAGTTGGAGGCCACGGAAGGAGAGTTGTATGGCATTGAAGCTCATTTGGAGGTTTGTTAACACAGTGTCCAAAGAAGGGCCAGAAGTATACAGAATGGTGTCGTCTGTGTAGAGGTGGATCAGAGAATCATCAGCAGCAAGAGCGACATCTTTGATCATTGAGTGATGAATCACGCTTCACCATCTGGCAGTCCAACAAACTAATCTTGGTTTGGCGGATGTCAGGAGAACACTGTAACTGTAAAGTTTGGTGGAGGAGGAATAATGCTCTGTAGTTGTTTTTCATGATTCGTGCCCCTTAGTTCCAGTGAAGGGAAATCTTAACGCTACAGCATACAATGACATTCTAGACTATTCTGTGCCTCCAACTTTGTGGCAACAGTTTGGGGGAAGCCCCTTTCCTGTTTCAGCATAGCAAGGCCCTTGTGCACAAAGCAAGGTTCATATAGAATTGGTTTGCTGAGATCGGTGTGGAAGAACGTGACTGGCCTACACAGAGGCCCTGTCCTCAACCCCATTGAACACCTTTGGGATGAATTGGAACCCCGACTGCGAGCCAGGCCTAATCGGCCAACATCAGTGCTTGACCTCACTAATGCTCTTGTGGCTGAATGGAAGCAAGTCCCCTCAGCAATGTTCCAACATATTGTGGAAAGCCTTCCCAGAAGATTGGAGGCTGTTACAGCAGCAAAGGGGGAGGACCAACTCCATATTAATGCCCATGATTTTAGAATGAGATGTTTGATTAGCAGGTGACCACATACTGTTGGTCACATACTGTTGGTCATGTAGTGTACTTTCAGCCAACATGCAGTGCATCTAGAGCTGCTCTTAGTTTATTACACTTATGGCTGGGACTGCGGATTGTCCCGGGGCTTCCGGCTGTCTAGATCCCTGCTGCTTGTTGTCCCGGGGCTTCCGGCTGTCTAGATCCATGCTGCTTGTTGTCCCGGGGCTTCCGGCTGTCTAGATCCCTGCTGCTTGTTGTCCCGGGGCTTCCGGCTGTCTAGATCCCTGCTGCTTGTTGTCCCGGGGCTTCCGGCTGTCTAGATCCCTGCTGCTTGTTGTCCCGGGGCTTCCGGCTGTCTAGATCCCTGCTGCTTGTTATCCCGGGGCTTCCGGCTGTCTAGATCCCTGCTGCTTGTTGTCCAGGGGCTTCCGGCTGTCTAGATCCCTGCTGCTTGTTGTCCCGGGGCTTCCGGCTGTCTAGATCCCTGCTGCTTGTTGTCCCGGGGCTTCCGGCTGTCTAAATCCCTGCTGCTTGTTGTCCCGGGGCTTCCGGCTGTCTAGATCCCTGCTGCTTGTTGTCCCGGGGCTTCCGGCTGTCTAGATCCCTGCTGCTTATTGTCCCGGGGCTTCCGGCTGTCTAGATCCCTGCTGCTTGTTGTCCCGGGGCTTCCGGCTGTCTAGATCCCTGCTGCTTGTTGTCCCGGGGCTTCCGGCTGTCTAGATCCCTGCTGCTTGTTGTCCCGGGGCTTCCGGCTGTCTAGAACCCTGCTGCTTGTTGTCCCGGGGCTTCCGGCTGTCTAGATCCCTGCTGCTTGTTGTCCCAGGGCTTCCGGCTGTCTAGATCCCTGCTGCTTGTTGTCCCGGGGCTTCCGGCTGTCTAGATCCCTGCTGCTTGTTGTCCCGGGGCTTCCGGCTGTCTAGATCCCTGCTGTTTATCGCGGTCTCCATCTCCCCTGCGACCTGCCCTATGAGGAGTAACAGCGTAGCCTACATTGCTACCATGACAAAGACCAAAGCCGGTGGGAGTACCGTTGAGGACCCTGGATGTCTCCCTATCACAGGTGATGGATCTTTTAAAACAAACAAAAATAGTTTTACAAGCAGTTGTGACAACAAGAAAATAACTTCCAAGTTGTCTGTCCAAATACTGGTGGAGCCAACTAATAAAAAAATGGACGACCAGACCAGAGAGGTCCAGGACCTGAAGGACAGTTTGCAGTTCGGTGAGTTTAAACAAGATGACAGCAATCTGTAAGTCATTGAGAGAGGACTGAGATGACGAGTTTTGTTCAGTCAGGGAAATAAAATTAGATTAGATTCTCCGTTTAAAGAAAACGGAGAACAAACTATAGGATGTAAAAATAACTCTCAGGACAGGCGGGAGGTCAGGTCTCTACACCTGCAGGAAGAGAGAAATACAACATCACTAACTAGTAACTACAACTAACTACCGTAACTAACTAGCATAACCATAACTACCAGGACAGGTCTCTACACCTGCAGGAAGAGAAGAGGGGTACACCATAACTAACTACTGTAACTACCAAGCAGTAACTAACTGTGCTTATACAGTAACTACTGTAACTACCACACAGTAACTAACTGTGCTTATACAGTAACTACTGTAACTACCAAGCAGTAACTAACTGTGCTTATACAGGGGATGGTCCGTATATCACCTCCTAGTCATTTCATACTGGGGGAAGTAGAAGCAGAGCCTATATTGCCGTGTGTAATGAATTTCCTCCTCCTCCTCCGAAGAGGAGAGGCGAAACGGATCTGAGGACCAATATGCGTCGTGGTAAGTGTCCATGGTTCTTTTTAATGCGTTAAGGTACACATGAACAACTGACTACAAAAAACAAGAAATATGAAAACTCAAAACAGTCCTATCTGGTGCAAACACAGAGACAGGAACAATCACCCACAAACACCCAGGCTACCTAAGTATGATTCTCAATCAGAGACAACTAATGACACCTGCCTCTGATTGAGAACCATACTAGGCCGAAAACATAGAAATATCCAAAACCTAGAAAAACAAACATAGACTGCCCACCCAACTCACGCCCTGAACATACTAACTAAATACAAAACACAGGAAATAAAGGTCAGAACGTGACACCGTGGTTACGAGCAGAAAGGTTATAAAAGCTGGATTTTAACATATGAATTTATAAGGGGGAGGTACCGTAGCATAAAGACATCCAGCAGAAACCTATACTCGTGAAGATGTTCGTTGTCATGGCACTGAGGATCATGTTGTCCATCTACGTAAAAAGGTGAACAGTGTGTGCTGAACAGCTCATTCAGAGAGACAGGGAAAGAAGAAGAAGAGAGATGCAGTAAGTCAGTCACTCAGTCAGTGAGGTAGGTTGGACTACATTGACCTGCTCCCCTCTGTAACACTACAGCAGACTGGAGCAGACTGGAGCAGTCTGGAGCAGTCTGGAGTAAACTGGAGCAGTCTGGAGCAGTCTGGAGCAGTCTGGAGTAGACTGGAGTAGTCTGGAGCAGACTGGAGCAGTCTGGAGTAGACTGGAGTAGTCTGGAGTAGACTGGAGCAGTCTGGAGTAGACTGGAGTAGTCTGGAGTAGACTGGAGTAGTCTGGAGCAGTCTGGAGTAGACTGGAGTAGACTGGAGTAGACTAGAGTAGTCTGGAGCAGTCTGGAGCAGACTGGAGCAGCCTGGAGCAGCCTGGAGCAGTCTGGAGCAGACTGGAGCAGTCTGGAGTAGACTGGAGTAGACTAGAGTAGTCTGGAGCAGTCTGGAGCAGACTGGAGCAGACTGGAGCAGACTGGAGCAGCATGGAGCAGACTGGAGAAGACTGGAGTAGTCTGGAGTAGACTGGAGCAGACTGGAGCAGTCAGGAAGAGTCTGGAGCAGCAGTGTCAGAGACAGTTCCATTGTTCAAGCGGCAGCCAGGCACACGCCGCCGCTGCTGTCATCTGTGTGTGAGCCGAACACACAGCCAGTCGGAAATCCCCCGCACGGTGTATATGATACCAGATTCCCAAACGCCTGGCATGTGTACAGCTGTACGGGGGCTTGACAGGGGGCTGTGAGTGTGTGGGCAGGGGGGCATAATCTGAAGCTGCCACTATTTGAGGGCCCCGACGGAGGCCGGAATTCCCCAACATTCCGTTGTGTGTGTGGGGGGGAGAAGATATGAATACCTATTCAACAACACAGTCAGGCATTTTCTAATGAAGCACATCATCTGAGCAGGGCTATCATAATGTACTCTAAGCAGGACACACAACCCAAGTGTGTGTGTGGAGAGTGTGTGTGTGTGTACCAAGTGGGGCATTTGGGGTTTGGAAACTAGACCTGGGGGGGGTTGAACTACAGCTATGAAGAATCTTAAACACATTGTGTCTCAGTATGCGGTACTGAGTGATTTGTGCTTTTTGAGGTTGGTCCAGAGTCATTCGTTAACAACACTAAATCCATTATTAAATAATGACGTAAAAATAAAAAAAATGATTGGAGATTTTTAGTGGAAATTCCAAAAATAGTGAACATTCAACTGGTATTACAGAGAAAAGGACACATCTGAGGGGGCACGTGCCTGTGCTCCCAAAAGGGCTCCAAATCTCTGCAATGGATTATGGTTATTGTAGTTAATTACCACATTTCTGAGCTGAACTCGGTTCAATATTTGCTGACTGAAAATGCTGTGTGTAACGTCGATTTTACTCGTCTGTTTACTCCGCTACTTGAATCCTCTCTCTCTCTCTTCTCTCTCTTCTCTCTCTCAATTCAAACGGCTTCATTACCATGGGAGACATGTGTTAACATTACCAAAGCAAGTGAAGTAGATAATAAACAAAAGTGAAATAAACAAAAAAAATTACAGTAAACATTACACTTATAAACGTTACAAAACAATAGCGTCATTTCAAATGTCATATTATGTCTATATACAGTGTTGTAATGATGTACAAATAGTTAAAGTACACAAGGGAAAATAAATAAACATAAATATGGGTTGTATTTACAATGGTGTTTGTTCTTCACTGATTGTCCTTTTCTGGTGGCAACAGGTCACACATCTTGCTGCTGTGATGCAACACTGTGGTATTTCACCCAGTAGATATGGGAGTTTATCAAAATTGGGTTTGTGTTCTAATTCTTTGTGGGTCTGTGTAATCTGAGGGAAATATGTCTCTCTAATATGGTCATACATTGGGCAGGAGGTTAGGAAGTGCAGCTCAGTTTCCACCTCATTTTGTGGGCAGTGAGCACATAGCCTGTCTTCTCTTGAGAGCCATGTCTGCCTACGGCGGCCTTTCTCAATAGCAAGGCTATGCTCACTGAGTCTGTACATAGTCAAAGCTTTCTTTAAGTTTGAGTCAGTCACAGTGGTCAGGTATTCTGCCACTGTGTACTCTCTGTTTAGGCACAAATATAATTCTAGTTTGTTAATTATTTCCAATGTGTCAAGTAATTATGTTTTTGTTTTGTCATGATTTGGTTGGGTCTAATTGTGTTGCTGTCCTGTGGCTCTGTACGGCCAGCATCTAGGCCTGTCATTTATCCATGACAACATCATCTAGGCCTAGTCATTTATCCATGACAACATCATCTAGGCCTGTCATTTATCCATGGCAACATCATCTAGGCCTAGTCATTTATCCATCCAGCATCTAGGCCTGTCATTTATCCATCCAGCATCTAGGCCTAGTCATTTATCCATGACAACATCATCTAGGCCTGTCATTTATCCATGACAACATCATCTAGGCCTGCCATTTATCCATCGAGAATCTAGGCCTGTCATTTATCCATCCAGAATCTAGGCCTAGTCATTTATCCATGACAACATCATCTAGGCCTGTCATTTATCCATGACAACATCATCTAGGCCTGCCATTTATCCATCCAGAATCTAGGCCTGTCATTTATCCATCCAGCATCTAGGCCTGTCATTTATCCATCCAGCATCTAGGCCTGTCATTTATCCATGACAACATCATCTAGGCCTAGTCATTTATCCATCCAGCATCTAGGCCTGTCATTTATCCATGACAACATCATCTAGGTCTGTCATTTATCCATCCAGAATCTAGGCCTGTCATTTATCCATCCAGCATCTAGTCCTGTCATTTATCCATCAAGCATCTAGGCCTGTCATTTATCCATCAAGCATCTAGGCCTAGTCCTTAATCCATGACAACATCATCTAGGCCTAGTCCTTTATCCATCCTGCATCTAGGCCTAGTCCTTTATCCATGACAACATCATCTAGGCCTAGTCATTTATCCATGACAACATCATCTAGGCCTGTCATTTATCCATGCCAACATCATCTAGGCCTAGTCATTTATCCATGCCAACATCATCTAGGCCTGTCATTTATCCATGACAACATCATCTAGGCCTGTCATTTATATATGACAACATCATCTAGGCCTAGTCATTTATCCATCCAGCATCTAGTCCTGTCATTTATCCATCCAGCATCTAGGCCTAGTCATTTATCCATCCAGCATCTAGTCCTGTCATTTATCCATCCAGCATCTAGTCCTGTCATTTATCCATCCAGCATCTAGGCCTGTCATTTATCCATCCAGCATCTAGTCCTGTCATTTATCCATCCAGCATCTAGGCCTGTCATTTATCCATCCAGCATCTAGTCCTGTCATTTATCCATCCAGCATCTAGGCCTGTCATTTATCTATGACAACATCATCTAGGCCTAGTCATTTATCCATCCAGCATCTAGTCCTGTCATTTATCCATCCAGCATCTAGGCCTGTCATTTATCCATCCAGCATCTAGTCCTGTCATTTATCCATCCAGCATCTAGGCCTGTCATTTATCTATGACAACATCATCTAGGCCTAGTCATTTATCCATCCAGCATCTAGTCCTGTCATTTATCAATCCAGCATCTAGGCCTGTCATTTATCCATCCAGCATCTAGGCCTGTCATTTATCCATGGCAACATCATATAGGCCTGTCATTTATCCATCCAGCATCTAGGCCTGTCATTTATACATGGCAACATCATCTAGGCCTGTCATTTATCCATGACAACAGCATCTAGGCCTGTCATTTATCCATCCAGCATCTAGGCCTGTCATTTATCCATCCAGCATCTAGGCCTGTCATTTATCCATGACAACATCATCTAGGCCTGTCATTTATCCATGACAACATCATCTAGGCCTGCCATTTATCCATCTAGAATCTAGGCCTGTCATTTATCCATCCAGAATCTAGGCCTGTCATTTATCCATCCAGCATCTAGGCCTGTCATTTATCCATCCAGCATCTAGTCCTGTCATTTATCCATCCAGCATCTAGGCCTGTCATTTATCCATGGCAACATCATCTAGGCCTGTCATTTATCCATCCAGCATCTAGGCCTGTCATTTATCAATCCAGCATCTAGGCCTGTCATTTATCCATGACAACATCATCTAGGCCTGTCATTTATCCATGGCAACATCATCTAGGCCTGCCATTTATCCATCCAGAATCTAGGCCTGTCATTTATCCATCCAGCATCTAGGCCTGTCATTTATCCATCCAGCATCTAGACCTGTCATTTATCCATGACAACATCATCTAGGCCTGTCATTTATCCATGGCAACATCATCTAGGCCTGTCATTTATCCATGACAACAGCATCTAGGCCTGTCATTTATCCATCCAGCATCTAGGCCTGTCATTTATCCATCCAGCATCTAGGCCTGTCATTTATCCATGACAACATCATCTAGGCCTGTCATTTATCCATGACAACATCATCTAGGCCTAGTCCTTTATCCATGACAACATCATCTAGGCCTGCCATTTATCCATCCAGAATCTAGGCCTGTCATTTATCCATCCAGAATCTAGGCCTGTCATTTATCCATCCAGCATCTAGGCCTGTCATTTATCCATCCAGCATCTAGGCCTAGTCATTTATCCAATTAAAAATCAGCTGACATTTCTACTGTCTTTGCCCCATTAACATCAGGTCTGAGCCACTAATGAGGAAGGGGATTCAACATTCTCTCTTCTGCAGCGAGTAACTAGTCCTAGCATTTGACTGGCTGTAAACATAACCACTGAATAGGCCACTTCCTGCAAATCACTCGCTTAAAAATGAGGTGTGCCAGTGCAAAGCTATTGCGACACACATGAACCTCATCCAGCATCTAGGCCTAGTCATTTATCTATCCAGCATCTAGGCCTGTCATTAATCCATCCAGCATCTAAACCTGTCATTTATCCATGACAACATCATCCAGCATCTAAACCTGTCATTTATCCATCCAGCATCTAGGCCTAGTCATTTATCCATCCAGCATCTAGGCCTGTCATTTATCCATCAAGCATCTAGGCCTAGTCCTTAATCCATCCTGCATCTAGGCTTAGTCATTTATCCATGACAACATAATCTAGGCCTAGTCCTTTATCCATCCTGCATCTAGGCCTAGTCCTTTATCCATCCTGCATCTAGGCCTAGTCATTTATCCATGACAACATCATCTAGGCCTAGTCATTTATCCATCCTGCATCTAGGCCTAGTCATTTATCCATGACAACATCATCTAGGCCTAGTCCTTTATCCATCCTGCATCTAGGCCTAGTCCTTTATCCATCCTGCATCTAGGCCTAGTCATTTATCCATGACAACATCATCTAGGCCTAGTCATTTATCCATGACAACATCATCTAGGCCTAGTCCTTTATCCATGGCAACATCATCTAGGCCTAGTCATTTATCCATGACAACATCATCTAGGCCTAGTACTTTATCCATGACAACATCATCTAGGCCTGTCATTTATCCATGACAACATCATCTAGGCGTAGTCATTTATCCATGGCAACATCATCTAGGCCTAGTCATGTATCCATGACAACATCATCTAGGCCTGTCATTTATCCATCCAGCATCTAGGCCTGTCATTTATCCATCCTGCATCTAGGCCTGTCATTTATCCATGACAACATCATCTAGGCCTAGTCCTTAATCCATCCTGCATCTAGGCTTAGTCATTTATCTATGACAACATCATCTAGGCCTGTCATTTATCCATGGCAACATCATCTAGGCCTAGTCATTTATCCATGACAACATCATCTAGGCCTGTCATTTATCCATGACAACATCATCTAGGCCTAGTCATTTATCCATGACAACATCATCTAGGCCTGTCATTTATCCATGACAACATCATCTAGGCCTAGTCCTTTATCCATGACAACATCATCTAGGCCTGTCATTTATCCATGGCAACATCATCTAGGCCTAGTCATTTATCCATGACAACATCATCTAGGCCTGTCATTTATCCATGACAACATCATCTAGGCCTGTCATTTATCCATGACAACATCATCTAGGCCTAGTCATTTATCCATGACAACATCATCTAGGCCTGTCATTTATCCATGACAACATCATCTAGGCCTGTCATTTATCCATGACAACATCATCTAGTCCTAGTCATTTCATTGTATCCATTTAATATGAACTGACAATCCTGCTGTCTTTCAGTTTTAGCTCCATTTCTTCAGGCTAAAGGGTCTTAGTCAATTTAAATATCTTCTCGCTAACTTTGCTGTGTTCAAAGTACATCTCCCTTTCCCAAAAACCTGGCTTGGCAGTCCGCCCCCTGCCCTCCTCCTCCTCCTTATGAGCTAAAGAGGTGTGGTGCTGTGCTAGGCAGAGGGAACATACGCTCCAGCTGCATTACTAGGACAACAAGGTGCTGCCAAGCCTGTCATAAGGTAGAAAAGCTTCTTTCAACTCACACTGTGTAGTCAATAGATAGTGATTTGGCAGAGAGAGAGAGACGCACACTGGGAAATTCGAGTCCCAAAATTGCACACTATTCCCTATGCAGCGCACTACTACCTTAACGTCCCCCCTGTCAAACGATGTGCACTACGTAGGGAATGTGATGCCATTTGGGACGTAAAACGGAGACACGCTAACAGGTCAGTCGTCTTTTCACTCAGCGTGCACATTTTTTCACAAGATGTCCAGACATTTTCTACATGGGATTACTCTTCCCAAGACCGGTATAAAAAAACAATGCATAAACACAATTATAATATTATAAAGCACTTTTATTAAAATTAAATGTTGCTTAAAGTTCGTTCTAAGTGTTATAAGATTAGCCTAATTTAGTGCATCAAATTGTCTAGATACTGGAACACATTACATAGTTGAACCTTCCACACATGGATTCATTTCTACTTTCCTGTCCATTTTACATACATAGCTTCATCTTTTGTTTTTATTTACACATGGGGGAACCTTTTGTCTGTTTTTATTTACACATGGGGGAACCTTTTGTCTGTTTTTATTTACACATGGGGGAACCTTTTGTCTGTTTTTATTTACACATGGGGGAACCTTTTGTCTGTTTTTATTTACACATGGGGGAACCTTTTGTCTGTTTTTATTTACACCTTTGGTCTGTTTTTATTTACATGGGGAACCTTTTGTCTGTTTTTATTTACACATGGGGGGGAACCTTTTGTCTGTTTTTTTATTTATTTACACATGGGGGAACCTTTTGTCTGTTTTTATTTACACATGGGGGAACCTTTTGTCTGTTTTTATTTACACATGGGGGAACCTTTTGTCTGTTTTTATTTACACATGGGGGAACCTTTTGTCTGTTTTTATTTACACATGGGGGAACCTTTTGTCTGTTTTTATTTACACATGGGGGAACCTTTTGTCTGTTTTTATTTACACATGGGGGAACCTTTTGTCTGTTTTTATTTACACATGGGGGAACCTTTTGTCTGTTTTTATTTACACATGGGGAACCTTTTGTAAATGTCATATCTCCTTAGACCAACATCCCAATTCTGTTCTATTTTCTATTCCTTTATAATTTCCTTATTTTCTCTTTTGTTGTTTGTTTTGTTGTTTGTTCCACACAGAAACCTTTTATGCATCTCTCAGCTGACTAACTTTTCCCCTTGCATCAGTCCCTATAACAAACTGCACAACCTCTGTGGGGATTTCAAATCATAAAAATCTCGTTGCAAAGTTAGCATTCAGTTTATCTAAAAACTCTGACATCACGGGAGTGGTCTGTACTGCTGAAGACTCAATATGCACTGAGTGGACAAAACATTGAGGACATCTTTCCACGTCACAGACTGACCAGGCGAATCCAGACAAAAGCTATGATCAATTATTGATGTCATTTGTTAAATCCACTTCAATCAGTGTAGATGAAGGGGAGGAGACATGTAGATGAAGGGGAGGAGACATGTAGAGGAAGGGGAGGAGACGGGTTAAAGAAGGATTTTTAAGCCTTGAGAGAATTGAGACATGGATTGTGTGTCATTCAGAGGGTGAATGGGCAAGATAAAAGATTTAAGTGCCTTTGAATGGGGTGTGGTAGTAGGTCCCAGGCGCAACGGTTTGTGCCAAGAACTGCAACACTGCTGGGATTTTCAAGACTGGTCCACCACCCAAAGGTCATCCAGACAACTTGACACAACTGTGAAAAGCATTGGCGTCAACATGGGCCAGCATCCCTGCGGAACACTTTCCACACCTTGTAGAGTCCACGCCCCGCAGTGGAAGTGTCATAATACCCATAAAACCTAGAGGTCAAACAGGGAAGTAGTTCCAAGGCCCACTGAACATGGACCGAGAGAGAAGGCCCACTGAACATGGACAGAGAGAGAGAGAAGGCCCACTGAACATGGACAGAGAGAGAGAGAGAAGGCCCACTGAACATGGACAGAGAGAGAGAGAGAAGGCCCACTGAACATGGACAGAGAGAGAGAAGGCCCACTGAACATGGACAGAGAGAGAGAAGGCCCACTGAACATGGACAGAGAGAGAGAGAAGGCCCACTGAACATGGACAGAGAGAGAGAGAAGGCCCACTGAACATGGACAGAGAGAGAGAAGGCCCACTGAACATGGACAGAGAGAGAGAGAGGCCCACTGAACATGGACAGAGAGAGAAGGCCCACTGAACATGGACAGAGAGAGAAGGCCCACTGAACATGGACAGAGAGAGAGAGAAGGCCCACTGAACATGGACAGAGAGAGAGAGAAGGCCCACTGAACATGGACAGAGAGAGAGAAGGCCCACTGAACATGGACAGAGAGAGAGAAGGCCCACTGAACATGGACAGAGAGAGAGAAGGCCCACTGAACATGGACAGAGAGAGAGAGAAGGCCCACTGAACATGGACAGAGAGAGAGAGAAGGCCCACTGAACATGGACAGAGAGAGAGAAGGCCCAGAACATGGACAGAGAGAGAGAGGCCACTGAACATGGACAGAGAGAGAGAAGGCCCACTGAACATGGACAGAGAGAGAGAGAAGGCCCACTGAACATGGACAGAGAGAGAGAGAAGGCCCACTGAACATGGATGGAGAGAGAGAGAGAAGGCCCACTGAACATGGACAGAGAGAACATGGACAGAGAGGCCCACTGAACATGGACAGAGAGAGAGAGAGGCCCACTGAACATGGACAGAGAGAGAGAAGGCCCACTGAACATGGATGAACATGGACAGGAGAGAGAGAGAAGGCCCACTGAACATGGATGGAGAGAGAGAGAACATGAAGGCCCACTGAACATGGACAGAGAGAAAGGCCCACTGAACATGGAGAGAGAGAAGGCCCACTGAACATGGACAGAGAGAGAAGGCCCACTGAACATGGACAGAGAGAGAGAAGGCCCACTGAGAGAGAGAGAGAAGGCCCACTGAACATGGACAGAGAGAGAGAGAAGGCCCACTGAACATGGATGGAGAGAGAGAGAGAAGGCCCACTGAACATGGACAGAGAGAGAGAAGGCCCACTGAACATGGATGGAGAGAGAGAGAGAGAGGCCCACTGAACATGGATGGAGAGAGAGAGAGGCCCACTGAACATGGACAGAGAAGGCCCACTGAACATGGATGGAGGAACATGGACAGAGAGAGAGAAGGCCCACTGAACATGGACAGAGAGAGAACATGACGAGAGGCCCACTGAACATGGACAGAGAGAGAGAAAGGCCCACTGAACATGGACAGAGAGAGAGAAGGCCCACTGAACATGGATGGAGAGAGAGAGAGAGAAGGCCCACTGAACATGGACAGAGAGAGAGAAGGCCCACTGAACATGGATGGAGAGAGAGAGAGAGAAGGCCCACTGAACATGGACAGAGAGAGAGAAGGCCCACTGAACATGGACAGAGAGAGAGAAGGCCCACTGAACATGGACAGAGAGAGAGAGAAGGCCCACTGAACATGGACAGAGAGAGAGAGAGGCCCACTGAACATGGACGAGAGAAGGCCCACTGAACATGGACAGAGAGAGAGAAGGCCCACTGAACATGGACAGAGAGAGAGAGAAGGCCCACTGAACATGGACAGAGAGAGAGAAGGCCCACTGAACATGGACAGAGAGAGAGAGAAGGCCCACTGAACATGGACAGAGAGAGAGAGAAGGCCCACTGAACATGGACAGAGAGAGAGAAGGCCCACTGAACATGGACAGAGAGAGAGAAGGCCCACTGAACATGGACAGAGAGAGAGAAGGCCCACTGAACACGGATGTAGAGACTGTTAATGATACAAGTCTATGAGACTGGAGAAGTCAGTTGACAGTACTACCTTTGACCAGGGCCCAAAGAAAATAGGGTGCCATTTGGGATCCAGGTTGTTGATTGTGGTGGGTAGCGTGCAGTGTGGTCAGGGAGGAGATTCCTGGAGTCATTTCCTGGATGAAGGTGTGAACTGACGTGGGTGTGTTATTACTGGGTGAGTCAGCAGAGGGAGTTGAATGAAATGTTACATTTAAATGTCATGTTTGGTTAGCAGTGATTTGGATGCCGTGTCTCTTTCAACTTGTTTTGTTTTACAAGTTATTGCAGTGTGTTGAATATTCCCAAGGATCCCATGATTCCGTGCAGTGTGTTGAATATTCCCAAGGATCCCATGATTCCGTGCAGTGTGTTGAATATTCCCAAGGATCCCATGATTCCATGCAGTGTGTTGAATATTCCCAAGGATCCCATGATTCCGTGCAGTGTGTTGAATATTCCCAAGGATCCCATGATTCCGTGCAGTGTGTTGAATATTCCCAAGGATCCCATGATTCCGTGCAGTGTGTTGAATATTCCCAAGGATCCCATGATTCCATGCAGTGTGTTTAACTGAGTGTCTGGTGTAGACTAATAGGAAGGACAGTTTTGTTATAACATTTTGTCAGAGGCTGTTGAGGCTATTGAGGCTGTTGAGGCTGTTGAGACTGTTGAGACTGTTGAGACTGTTGAGGCTATTGAGACTGTTGAGGCTATTGAGGCTGTTGAGGCTATTGAGGCTATTGAGGCTATTGAGGCTATTGAGGCTGTTGAGGCTGTTGAGGCTATTGAGACTGTTGAGGCTATTGAGGCTATTGAGGCTGTTGAGGCTGTTGAGGCTGTTGAGGCTATTGAGGCTATTGAGGCTGTTGAGGCTGTTGAGGCTGTTGAGGCTATTGAGGCTGTTGAGGCTATTGAGGCTGTTGTTGGGTGTTGAGGCTATTGAGGCTGTTGAGGCTATTGAGGCTATTGAGGCTGTTGAGGCTATTGAGGCTGTTGAGGCTGTTGAGGCTGTTGTTGGGTGTTTACAGAGGAGTTTAGTCTTTCCAGAATCAGAAGGCCATTTACACATACCTGGAATGTGACTTAGTGAAAAGGTGTTGCCAGCAACAGGCAATGTGGAAACAGAATACAGACACTGGTTACTCCGGGAGTTATTTAGACAGTCAGTCGTTCTGCCCTGAGGGGAAGGCTGTTCAGCATGACCCTTACAGACAGACAGGCAGACAGGCCGGGCCCCTCCAGCCCCTCACCTGAAGACAGACAGACAGGTAGGCCGGGCCCCTCCAGCCCCTGGGCCCCTCAGCAGTCCAGAGGGAAGACTGAACACTGGGGCAGAGGTCACCACTAAACAGAGCTGAGCTATTGTCTCTCGCCAAGTCGGTCACATCCACCGATGAAAATGCAATCAAAACAAACAGACCAGCCAATCCGGGGGCTTCTCCTGTGTCATCATTAATCACACCTTCAAAGACCTCAGCCTTTCTTATGCTCAGCCACTCCCTCTCTCTTCCCCCTCCTCCTCATCCCCCCTCTCTCTCTCATCCCCCCCTCCCTCTCATCCCCCCATCTCTCTCATCCCCTCGCTCTCTCCCTCTCCCTCCCTCTCTCTCTCACCCCCTCTCTCTCATCCCCCTCCCTATCATCCCCCTCGCTCTCTCTCTCTGTCTCTCTCTCAACCCCCTCCTCCTCATCCCCCTCTCTCTCTCATCCCCCTCTCTCTCTCATCCCCCTCTCTCTCATCACCTCGCTCTCTCCCTCTCCCTCTCACCCCCTCCTTCTCACCCCCCCCCTCCGTCTCTTTCACCCCCCCTCATCCCCCTCACTCTCATCCCCCTATCACCCCCATCTGCCTCCCTCCCTCCCCTCATTCCTCAACCAGGCTAAAAGAGGCTGCCCGAAGGCATCTCCTGCTCTCTGTTGCATGCTTCTACTGTGTCCAAGGGTTTCAAACCAGGTAAAGGATCTCCAACCAGGTAAAGGATCTCCAACCAGGTAAAGGGTCTCCAACCAGGTAAAGGGTCTCCAACCAGGTAAAGGATCTCCAACCAGGTAAAGGATCTCCAACCAGGTAAAGGATCTCCAACCAGGTAAAGGTTCTCCAACCAGGTAAAGGGTCTCCAACCAGGTAAAGGATCTCCAACCAGGTAAAGGGTCTCCAACCAGGTAAAGGGTCTCCAACCAGGTAAAGGATCTCCAACCAGGTAAAGGATCTCCAACCAGGTAAAGGGTCTCCAACCAGGTAAAGGGTCTCCAACCAGGTAAAGGATCTCCAACCAGGTAAAGGATCTCCAACCAGGTAAAGGATCTCCAACCAGGTAGTTGAATGGTAAAAAGGAGAGAGAATCTCAGCCCAAAAAGTTTTACCTTGATGAGAATGTTTCCTAACGTGTCTTTATAAAATACATAAATATATGATATCATTTTTAAACTTTCACAAACAAATGTATTGAGGTTGTTATCAAAAATCTATGCTAATTAAATATTGTACCTTTCTAGGTCAATTAGCATGAGTTTCAGACTGTTTCCTCCAGCCAAAGTCCTTCATACAGCTATAGTGATGCTTTCAGTACACATGAGGTTCAGACTGTTTCCTCCAGCCAAAGTCCTTCATACAGCTATAGTGATGCTTTCAGTACACGTGAGTTTCAGACTGTTTCCTCCAGCCAAAGTCCTTCATACAGCTATAGTGATGCTTTCAGTACACGTGAGTTTCAGACTGTTTCCTCCAGCCAAAGTCCTTCATACAGCTATAGTGATGCTTTCAGTACACGTGAGTTTCAGACTGTTTCCTCCAGCCAAAGTCCTTCATATAGCTATAGTGATGCTTTCAGTACACGTGAGGTTCCCGGCTGTGTTTGTAAACCAGGCTTAGGGTTGAAGGTCAACCTCACCTTTGTATGGTTGTCAGTTTTAACCAACAGCTAAGCTCCCCTTACACACCACGTGTTAAAAGGTACCACATCAAGTGTAAAAAAATAAAAAAAATAAAATAAAAAAAACACCCAGTATTTACTCGTATAATATCCCCTATCTTAAGTAAAGTAAAGTAATTAAATGTAAAACATGTTTTGATTTGTTAAGAACACTCAGAATAGACTTCTTGTCACGAACCTTCACGAAGATGGTGCCTCTTCCTGTTCGGGCGGTGCTCGGCGGTCGTCGTCGCCGACCTATTAGCTGCCATCGATTCCCTTTCCGTTTGTTTTGGGTTATTGGGTAATTGGGTACACCTGTTTTGTATTAGGGTTTGTTTGTAGGGTATTTAAGGGCACTAGGCCCGCTGGGTATTTGTGCGGGCTTGTTTTTTGTTACTTTTTTGTGTCCTTATTCACCAGACTATTTCTGTCCTGTTGTTTGGACTGGTAACTTGTGTTGGCGTGACCGTGTTTGTTGCGCTGGTGAATACATTTGACAAACGACTGAACCCTGCTCTCTGCGCCTGATTCCACCCATCCTAGTTGATCGTAACACTTATATCTTGGAAAGCAACGTTCTAGTAAGGAGGAGAGGATTTCACCCTCCTTAGACTTTTAATTATCATCTCTGTCAGAGACAATTTAGACATATTTCTGTCATTATGGGTGCATTGGGGGTAGATTGATGAGAGGAAAAATAATATAATACATTTTAGAATAACGTAACAAAATGTGGAAAAAGTCAAGGGGTCTGAATACTTTCTGAAGGCACTGTATAGATGAAGAGAGTGAGGGAGAGAGAGTGAGAGAGAGAGAGTGAGGGAGAGAGCGTGAGAGAGAGAGCGTGAGGGAGAGAGAGCGAGGGAGGGAGAGCGAGGGAGGGAGAGAGAGAGAGAGAGAGAGAGAGAGAGCGAGTGAGGGAGAGAGAGCGAGGGAGGGAGAGAGCGTGAGAGAGAGAGCGAGGGAGGGAGAGAGAGCGAGGGAGAGAGAGCGAGGGAGGGAGGGAGAGAGCGAGGGAGGGAGAGAGAGCGAGAGGGAGAGAGAGCGAGGGAGAGAGAGCGAGGGAGAGAGAGAGCGAGGGAGAGAGGGAGGAGAGAGAGGGAGGGAGAGAGAGCGAGGAAGGAGAGAGAGCGAGAGGGAGAGAGCGAGGGGAGGGAGAGAGAGCGAGGGAGAGAGAGCGAGGGAGAGAGAGCGAGGGAGAGAGAGCGAGGGAGGGAGAGAGAGCGAGAGGGAGAGAGAGCGAGGGAGGGAGAGAGAGCGAGGGAGGGAGAGAGAGCGAGGGAGGGGAGGGAGAGAGCGAGGGAGGGAGGGAGAGAGTGAGGGAGGGAGAGGCGAGGGAGAGAGAGCGAGGGAGAGAGAGCGAGGAGAGAGAGCGAGGAGAGGGAGGGAGAGAGAGCGAGAGGGAGAGAGAGCGAGGGAGGGAGAGAGAGCGAGAGGGAGAGAGAGCGAGGGAGAGAGGAGAGGAGAGAGCGAGGGAGGGAGAGAGCGAGGGAGAGAGAGCGAGGGAGGGAGAGAGAGCGAGAGGGAGAGAGAGCGAGAGGGAGAGAGAGCGAGGGAGGGAGGGAGAGAGTGAGGGAGGGAGAGAGAGGGATGACACTTCATTGTATATATATCTGAAATATGAAGATGACTTTTTAAGATTAGATTATCTTTGGGGCGGCAGGTAGTCTAGTGGTTAGAGCGTTCGTCCAGTAACCGAAAGGTTGCAAGATTGAATCCCCGAGCTGACAAGGTACAAATCTGTCGTTCTGCCCCTGAACAAGGCAGTTAACCCACTGTTCCTAGACCAGTTAACCCACTGTTCCTAGACCAGTTAACCCACTGTTCCTAGACCAGTTAACCCACTGTTCCTAGACCAGTTAACCCAATGTTCCTAGGCCAGTTAACCCACTGTTCCTAGACCAGTTAACCCACTGTTCCTAGACCAGTTAACCCACTGTTCCTAGACCAGTTAACCCACTGTTCCTAGACCAGTTAACCCACTGTTCCTAGGCCGTCATTGTAAATAAGAATTTGTTCTTAACTTAACTTGCCTAGTTAAATAAAGGTAAAATAAATAATAAACATTTTGTCTCTTTAACTCTTCATATTGTTCTTTTCATGTGACTGAAAAGAAACACGTTTTTGTACAAAGTCCAGTGGTGTAAATTACTTAAGTAAAAATACTTTAAAGTACTACATAAGTAGTTTTTTGGGATATCTATACTTTACTATTTATATCTTTGATTACTTTTACTTTTACTTCACTACATTCCTAATGAAAATAATGTACTTTTTACTCCATAAAGTTTCCCTGACACCCAAAGTACTTTTTCAATTTTGAATGACAGGAACATTGTCAAATTGACGCACTTATGAAGAGAACATCCCTGGTCATCCCTACTGCCTCTGATCTGGAGGACTCACTAAACAGAGAACATCCCTGGTCATCCCTACTGCCTCTGATCTGGAGGACTCACTAAACAGAGAACATCCCTGGTCATCCCTACTGCCTCTGATCTGGAGGACTCACTAAACAGAGAACATCCCTGGTCATCCCTACTGCCTCTGATCTGGAGGACTCACTAAACAGAGAACATCCCTGGTCATCCCTACTGCCTCTGATCTGGAGGACTCACTAAACAGAGAACATCCCTGGTCATCCCTACTGCCTCCGATCTGGAGGACTCACTAAACAGAGAACATCCCTGGTCATCCCTACTGCCTCTGATCTGGAGGACTCACTAAACAGAGAACATCCCTGGTCATCCCTACTGCCTCCGATCTGGAGGACTCACTAAACAGAGAACATCCCTGGTCATCCCTACTGCCTCCGATCTGGAGGACTCACTAAACAGAGAACATCCCTGGTCATCCCTACTGCCTCCGATCTGGAGGACTCACTAAACAGAGAACATCCCTGGTCATCCCTACTGCCTCTGATCTGGAGGACTCACTAAACAGACAACATCCCTGGTCATCCCTACTGCCTCTGATCTGGAGGACTCACTAAACAGAGAACATCCCTGGTCATCCCTACTGCCTCTGATCTGGAGGACTCACTAAACAGAGAACATCCCTGGTCATCCCTACTGCCTCTGATCTGGAGGACTCACTAAACAGAGAACATCCCTGGTCATCCCTACTGTCTCTGATCTGGAGGACTCACTAAACAGAGAACATCCCTGGTCATCCCTACTGTCTCTGATCTGGAGGACTCACTAAACAGAGAACATCCCTGGTCATCCTTACTGCCTCTGATCTGGAGGACTCACTAAACAGAGAACATCCCTGGTCATCCTTACTGCCTCTGATCTGGAGGACTCACTAAACAGAGAACATCTCTGGTCATCCCTACTGCCTCTGATCTGGTGGACTCACTAAACAGAGAACATCCCTGGTCATCTCTACTGCCTCTGATCTGGAGGACTCACTAAACAGAGAACATCCCTGGTCATCTCTACTGCCTCTGATCTGGAGGACTCACTAAACAGAGAACATCCCTGGTCATCCCTACTGCCTCTGATCTGGAGGACTCACTAAACAGAGAACATCCCTGGTCATCCCTACTGTCTCTGATCTGGAGGACTCACTAAACAGAGAACATCCCTGGTCATCCCTACTGTCTCTGATCTGGAGGACTCACTAAACAGAGAACATCCCTGGTCATCCTTACTGCCTCTGATCTGGAGGACTCACTAAACAGAGAACATCCCTGGTCATCCTTACTGCCTCTGATCTGGAGGACTCACTAAACAGAGAACATCTCTGGTCATCCCTACTGCCTCTGATCTGGTGGACTCACTAAACAGAGAACATCCCTGGTCATCTCTACTGCCTCTGATCTGGAGGACTCACTAAACAGAGAACATCCCTGGTCATCCCTACTGCCTCTGATCTGGAGGACTCACTAAACAGAGAACATCCCTGGTCATCCCTACTGCCTCCGATCTGGAGGACTCACTAAACAGAGAACATCCCTGGTCATCCCTACTGCCTCCGATCTGGAGGACTCACTAAACAGAGAACATCCCTGGTCATCCCTACTGCCTCCGATCTGGAGGACTCACTAAACAGAGAACATCCCTGGTCATCCCTACTGCCTCTGATCTGGAGGACTCACTAAACAGAGAACATCCCTGGTCATCCCTACTGCCTCTGATCTGGAGGACTCACTAAACAGAGAACATCCCTGGTCATCCCTACTGCCTCTGATCTGGAGGACTCACTAAACAGAGAACATCCCTGGTCATCCCTACTGCCTCTGATCTGGAGGACTCACTAAACAGAGAACACCTGGTCATCCCTACTGCCTCTGATCTGGCGGACTCACTAAACAGAGAACATCCCTGGTCATCCCTACTGCCTCTGATCTGGAGGACTCACTAAACAGAGAACACCTGGTCATCCCTACTGCCTCTGATCTGGAGGACTGACTAAACAGAGAACATCCCTGGTCATCCCTACTGCCTCTGATCTGGAGGACTCACTAAACAGAGAACATCCCTGGTCATCCCTACTGCCTCTGATCTGGAGGACTCACTAAACAGAGAACATCCCTGGTCATCCCTACTGCCTCTGATCTGGAGGACTCACTAAACAGAGAACACCTGGTCATCCCTACTGCCTCTGATCTGGCGGACTCACTAAACAGAGAACATCCCTGGTCATCCCTACTGCCTCTGATCTGGAGGACTCACTAAACAGAGAACACCTGGTCATCCCTACTGCCTCTGATCTGGAGGACTCACTAAACAGAGAACACCTGGTCATCCCTACTGCCTCCGATCTGGAGGACTCACTAAACAGAGAACATCCCTGGTCATCCCTACTGCCTCTGATCTGGAGGACTCACTAAACAGAGAACATCCCTGGTCATCCCTACTGCCTCTGATCTGGAGGACTCACTAAACAGAGAACATCCCTGGTCATCCCTACTGCCTCTGATCTGGAGGACTCACTAAACAGAGAACACCTGGTCATCCCTACTGCCTCTGATCTGGCGGACTCACTAAACAGAGAACATCCCTGGTCATCCCTACTGCCTCTGATCTGGAGGACTGACTAAACAGAGAACATCCTGGTCATCCCTACTGCCTCTGATCTGGAGGACTCACTAAACAGAGAAAATCCCTGGTCATCCCTACTGCCTCTGATCTGGAGGACTCACTAAACAGAGAACGTCCCTGGTCATCCCTACTGCCTCTGATCTGGTGGACTCACTAAACAGAGAACATCCCTGGTCATCCCTACTGCCTCTGATCTGGTGGACTCACTAAACAGAGAACATCCCTGGTCATCCCTACTGCCTCTGATCTGGAGGACTCACTAAACAGAGAACATCCCTGGTCATCCCTACTGCCTCTGATCTGGAGGACCCACTAAACAGAGAACATCCCTGGTCATCCCTACTGCCTCTGATCTGGAGGACTTACTAAACAGAGAACATCCCTGGTCATCCCTACTGCCTCTGATCTGGAGGACTCACTAAACAGAGAACATCCCTGGTCATCCCTACTGCCTCTGATCTGGAGGACTCACTAAACAGAGAACATCCCTGGTCATCCCTACTGCCTCTGATCTGGAGGACTCACTAAACAGAGAACATCCCTGGTCATCCCAACTGCCTCTGATCTGGAGGACTCACTAAACACAAATGCATCTTCTGTAAATAATGTCTGAGTTGTTGGAGTGTACCCCTGGCTATACATACATTTTAAAAACAAGAAATGGTCCCGTCTGGTTTGCTTAATATAAGTAATTTTAAATGATTTATACTTTTGATACTTAAGTATATTTTAGCAATTACATTTACTTCTGAAAGTTAAGTACAAACTAGTACAAAAGAAGTGTCCCTTTTTCTTTCAAAGATAATTCGTAAAAATCCAAATAACATCACAGATCTTCATTGTAAAGGGTTTAAACACGGTTTCCCTGCTTGTTCAATGAACCATAAACAATTAATGAACATGCACCTGTGGAACGGTCGTTAAGACACATAACAGCTTACAGACGGTGGGCAATTAAGGTCACAGTTATGAAACCTAGGACACTCAAGAGGCCTTTCTACTGACTCTGAAAAACACCAAAAGAAAGATGCCCAGGGTCCCTGCTCATCTGTGTGAACGTGCCTTAAGCATGCTGCAAGGAGGCATGAGGACTGCAGATGTGGCCAGGGCATTAAATTGCAATGTCCATACTGTGAAACGCCTAAGACAGCGCTACAGGGAGACAGGACGGACAGCTGATCATTCTCGCAGTGGCAGACCACGTGTAACAACACCGCACAGGAGCGAGATCGATTTGAAGGTGGAGGGTCAGTCATGGTTTGGGCCGGTGTGTCACAGCTTCATCAGACTGAGCTTGTTGTCATTGCAGGCAATCTCAATGCTGTGCGTTACAGGGAAGACATCCTCCTCCCTCATGTGCTATCTTTCCTGCAGGCTCATCTTGACATGACCCTCCAGCATGACAATACCACCAGCCATGCTGCTCGTTCTGTGCGTGATTTCCTGCAAGACAGGAATGTCAGGGTTCTGCCATGGCCAGTGACGAGCCCGGATCTCAATCCCATTGAGCACGTCTGGGACCTGTTGGATTCGGAGGGCTAGGGACATTCCCCCCAGAAATGTCTGGGACCTGTTGGATCGGAGGGTGAGGGCTAGGGCCATTCCCCCCAGAAATGTCTGGGACCTGTTGGATCGGAGGGTGAGGGCTAGGGCCATTCCCCCCAGAAATGTCTGGGACCTGTTGGATCGGAGGGTGAGGGCTTGGGCCATTCCCCCCAGAAATGTCCAGGAACTTGCAGGTGCCTTGTTGGAAGAGTGGAGTAACATCTCACAGCAAGAACTGGCAAATCTGGTGCAGTCCATGAGGAGGAGATGCACTGCAGTACTTAATGCAGCTGGTGGCCACACCAGATACTGACTGTTACTTTTGATTTTGATCCCCCCCTTTGTTCAGGGACACACTATTCCCTTTCTGTTAGTCACATGTCTGTGGAACTTGTTCAGTTTATGTCTCAGTTGTTGAATCTTGTTATGGTCATACAAATATTTACACATGTTAAGTTTGCTGAAAATGTAACGCAGTTGACAGAGAGAGGACGTTCTTTTTTTTTGCTGAGTTTATTTAAAACCAAATACTTTTAGACTTTTAACTCAAGTGATATTTTACTGGTTGACTTTAACTTTTATTTGAGTCATTTTCTATTAAGGAATCTCTACTTTCCGAGTTGGTTTGGATCAGTGGATTAGTTAAGGTAGTACTCCAAATAATATAAACACAAATACAAAAAGCCTCTTCTAAACCATCAGATATACTTTATTGTTTTTATGTGTGGAACTTAACCCCAGTAATATGTACAATATTCCACTATGGTCAGACATACATACCACAGTATCGATATCCCACTATGGTCAGACGTACATACCACAGTATCGACATCCCACTATGGTCAGACGTACATACCACAGTATCGATATCCCACTATGGTCAGACGTACATACCACAGTATCGATATCCCACTATGGTCAGACATACATACCACAGTATCGACATCCCACTATGGTCAGACGTACATACCACAGTATCGATATCCCACTATGGTCAGACGTACATACCACAGTATCGACATCCCACTATGGTCAGACGTACATACCACAGTATCGATATCCCACTATGGTCAGACGTACATACCACAGTATCGACATCCCACTATGGTCAGACGTACATACCACAGTATCGATATCCCACTATGGTCAGACATACATACCACAGTATCGACATCCCACTATGGTCAGACGTACATACCACAGTATCGATATCCCACTATGGTCAGACGTACATACCACAGTATCGACATCCCACTATGGTCAGACGTACATACCACAGTATCGACATCCCACTATGGTCAGACGTACATACCACAGTATCGACATCCCACTATGGTCAGACGTACATACCACAGTATCGACATCCCACTATGGTCAGACGTACATACCACAGTATCGATATCCCACTATGGTCAGACGTACATACCACAGTATCGATATCCCACTATGGTCAGACGTACATACCACAGTATCGACATCCCACTATGGTCAGACGTACATACCACAGTATCGATATCCCACTATGGTCAGACGTACATACCACAGTATCGACATCCCACTATGGTCAGACGTACATACCACAGTATCGATATCCCACTATGGTCAGACATACATACCACAGTATCGATATCCCACTATGGTCAGACATACATACCACAGTATCGATATCCCACTATGGTCAGACGTACATACCACAGTATCGACATCCCACTATGGTCAGACGTACATACCACTTTATCAATTCAGATCAATCTAGAGCTCGTATTTCCTCATCATCACCTTCATCTCAACAGCCATTTAAATGTACAGAAGGGTGAAGGAGCAGCGGGTTTCATATGACTGCTAGACTGCTCTGCTGTCACTTTAGACTTTGCCTGGCGCTCCTGTCCTGCACTGTGGAGGCATTGTTGCTATAAGTACGCCGCACCTATAAATATCAGACCGGGCTGGCAGCTGAACATCTAGACACAACTGTTTTAATGTCTGTTTGCCTACAGAGAGGCTCTGAGAACCATGAAATCACCAGACCTTCTCTTCCTGGTCGACCAACCATCTGGCTGACCCAGGCTCCAGACACCTTAGTCGGACAACCGTCTCTGACCAAGCTATAGACACCCTACCCGTTTGACCCGGCAACAGACTCCCTATCCCTGGTTACGGCGGACAATCCAATCGTCTCTGACACAGCTATAGACACCCTGCCCTCGTTTGACCCAGCAACAGACTCCCTATCTCTGGTCTAGTTGGACAATCCATCCAGCTCTGACCCAGAGAACCATGAAATTAAACCAATATGCTTTTGTTCCCCTCTTTACGTTTCCCCTTGTGTAAAGGGCAGACAATTATTCTACAGTGGATACATGCACCTCCAGACCTCCTCGCCTGGCTTGACCCAGCAACAGACCCACTATCCAACCATGTCTGACCCAGCAACAGACCCACTATCCAACCATGTCTGACCCAGTAACAGACCCACTATCCAACCATGTCTGACCCAGCAACAGACCCACTATCCAACCATGTCTGACCCAGAAACAGACCCACTATCCAACCATGTCTAACCCAGTAACAGACCCACTATCCAACCATGTCTGACCCAGTAACAGACCCACTATCCAACCATGTCTGACCCAGCAACAGACCCACTATCCAACCATGTCTGACCCAGTAACAGACCCACTATCCAACCATGTCTGACCCAGCAACAGACCCACTATCCAACCATGTCTGACCCAGCAACAGACCCACTATCCAACCATGTCTGACCCAGCAACAGACCCACTATCCAACCATGTCTGACCCAGCAACAGACCCACTATCCAACCATGTCTGACCCAGCAACAGACCCACTATCCAACCATGTCTGACCCAGCAACAGACCCACTATCCAACCATGTCTGACCCAGCAACAGACCCACTATCCAACCATGTCTGACCCAGCAACAGACCCACTATCCAATGAACAATGACCCAGCAACAGACCCACTATCCGTGGTCTGGTCTGACAACCCACAGGGGTTTCACCCATGAAATCAAACCAGTTTCACTTTTGTTCCCCTCTTTCCATTAATAACTGCCAGACAGTTCTCTACAGTGGATAAGTACACCTACAGACCTTCTCTTCCTGGTCAACCAACCATCTCTGACTGACCCAGCTACAGAGAGGCTGAGACCCATGAAATCACCTTACAGACCTTCTCTTCCTGGTGGACCAACCATCTCTGGCTGACCCAGCTACAGAGAGGCTGAGACCCATGAAATCACCTTAGAGACCTTCTCGTCCTGGTCGACCAACAATCTCTGGCTGACCCAGCTACAGAGAGGCTGAGACCCATGAAATCACCTTACAGACCTTCTTTTCCTGGTCGACCAACAATCTCTGACTGACCCAGCTAGAGAGAGGCTGAGACCCATGAAATCACCTACAGACCTTCTCTTCCTGGTCGACCAACCATCTCTGGCTGACCCAGCTACAGAGAGGCTGAGACCCATGAAATCACCTACAGACCTTCTCTTCCTGGTCGACCAACCATCTCTGACTGACCCAGCTACAGAGAGGCTGAGACCCTTCTCTTCCTGGTCGACCAACCATCTCTGACTGACCCAGCTACAGAGAGGCTGAGACCCATGAAATAACCTTACAGACCTTCTCTTCCTGGTCGACCAACCATCTCTGGCTGACCCAGCTACAGAGAGGCTGAGACCCATGAAATCACCTTACAGACCTTCTTTTCCTGGTCGACCAACAATCTCTGACTGACCCAGCTAGAGAGAGGCTGAGACCCATGAAATCACCTACAGACCTTCTCTTCCTGGTCGACCAACCATCTCTGGCTGACCCAGCTACAGAGAGGCTGAGACCCATGAAATCACCTACAGACCTTCTCTTCCTGGTCGACAAACCATCTCTGGCTGACCCAGCTACAGAGAGGCTGAGACCCATGAAATAACCTTACAGACCTTCTCTTCCTGGTCGACCAACCATCTCTGACTGACCCAGCTACAGAGAGGCTGAGACTGAGAACCATGAAATCACCTACAGACCTTCTCTTCCTGGTCGACCAACCATCTCTGACTGACCCAGCTACAGAGAGGCTGAGACTGAGAACCATGAAATCACCTTACAGACCTTCTCTTCCTGGTCGACCAACCATCTCTGACTGACCCAGCTACAGAGAGGCTGAGACTGAGAACCATGAAATCACCTACAGACCTTCTCTTCCTGGTGGACCAACCATCTCTGACTGACCCATCTACAGAGAGGCTGAGACCCATGAAATCACCTACAGACCTTCTTTTCCTGGTCGACCAACAATCTCTGGCTGACCCAGCTACAGAGAGGCTGAGACCCATGAAATCACCTTACAGACCTTCTCTTCCTGGTGGACCAACCATCTCTGGCTGACCCAGCTACAGAGAGGCTGAGACCCATGAAATCACCTTACAGACCTTCTCTTCCTGGTCGACCAACCATCTCTGACTGACCCAGCTACAGAGAGGCTGAGACCCATGAAATAACCTTACAGACCTTCTCTTCCTGGTCGACCAACCATCTCTGGCTGACCCAGCTACAGAGAGGCTGAGACCCATGAAATCACCTACAGACCTTCTCTTCCTGGTCGACCAACCATCTCTGACTGACCCAGCTACAGAGAGGCTGAGACCCATGAAATCACCTTACAGACCTTCTCTTCCTGGTCGACCAACCATCTCTGGCTGACCCAGCTACAGAGAGGCTGAGACTGAGAACCATGAAATCACCTACAGACCTTCTCTTCCTGGTCGACCAACCATCTCTGACTGACCCATCTACAGAGAGGCTGAGACCCATGAAATCACCCTAAGCCAGAAGCAATCTGCTTTCGTTCTCCATTATCTAGAAATGTTTCAAATGGCAGAAGGTTGAAAAAAATGCGCAAAGGACAATGCCAAGATAGAGAGTTACCATATTGCCATAACATAATACTACTATATGGACAGTAGCCTGTGTTTCATGCTTACATTGAGCCGGTCATTCAACTCTGAAACCAGAGAGCCTTCCCAGCAAACCAAAATGACTTCTGTGAAAATTCACGTAACATTTTTTAGGTTGCGGCAAATGTTCTCATAACACAAAAAAAAAACTGTCCAGTTGTGCTGATGATTATAAAATGTTTGTATAAAACATTTGTCTGACATTTCAAGAATGTTCCAGGAACACATTTAGTCTGTTCTCAGAATGTCAGAATGTCAGGTTCTCAGAATATCAGAATGTCAGGTTCTCAGAATGTCAGAATGTCAGGTTCTCAGAATGTCAGGTTCTCAGAATGTCAGAATGTCAGGTTCTCAGAATATCAGAATGTCAGGTTCTCAGAATATCAGAATGTCAGGTTCTCAGAATATCAGAATGTCAGGTTCTCAGAATATCAGAATGTCAGGTTCTCAGAATATCAGAATGTCAGGTTCTCAGAATATCAGAATGTCAGGTTCTCAGAATGTCAGGTTCTCAGAATATGTGCAGCTGATTATACAATACTTATTTTTGTGTGAAAAAACATTGTTGTTACAAGAAAATTCCCACAACACATTTTTGTATGTTCTTTAAAAGTTCTTAAAACATTTATTTAGATTGTGGGGACATTGTGTGGATATGACAAGAGATAAGTTCCCAAAACATTAAAACTCTCCAGTTGTATTGACATTCAGATAATATTTGTATTAGGGTGAAGAAAACATTCCCTCACTGTCCTTAGAATGTTATTCCTATGTTCAAATGAAGTTACGACATTCCCTCACTGTCCTTAGAATGTTATTCCTATGTTCAAATGAAGTTATGACATTCCCTCACTGTCCTTAGAATGTTATTCCTATGTTCAAATGAAGTTATGACATTCCCTCACTGTCCTTAGAATGTTATTCCTATGTTCAAATGAAGTTACGACATTCCCTCACTGTCCTTAGAAGGTTATTCCTATGTTCAAATGAAGTTACGACATTCCCTCACTGTCCTTAGAATGTTATTCCTATGTTCAAATGAAGTTACGACATTCCCTCACTGTCCTTAGAAGGTTATTCCTATGTTCAAATGAAGTTACGACATTCCCTCACTGTCCTTAGAATGTTATTCCTATGTTCAAATGAAGTTACGACCAGGTGTTTTCTTCATGTGTGAGTGTTGTCTTACTGTTGAGGAAGTTAGTTATACAACAGTCCATGTGGAAGAAACTTTTTGGCGAATTATTTGGAATTATATGACAATTTATTAGACATATATTTTACAAACATAGTTTTACCATATTTTGTTGACAGTCACAAGCGGGGGATGGAAACCGGGGAGCTTTGGAGTGGTATCCCTGGAATATGACTAACACAAAAAGACATCTGTTTATTCCTTTCCTCTGACTGTCCGGTTGAGTTCTTTGTCTTTGTAATAACTACTTCTAGAAAAATAACTATCCTCTACTATGTCTTACTCTACCAATCTTCTATATATCCTGGTAAGTTGTGAGGTTTGGACTTTTATTTTCCCTACAGACTTGATTTCAGAAATCATGTTAAATGATTGGCTGGCAGATTGTATATAGATGTGCATAATGTACTGAAAACACATAGCCATAGTTTGGACTATAATTTAATTCAGGATTTCAGTACAAAGGGAAAATCCACTAGAAACTGTAGGATCTTGGTGGCACAGCAGACTCAGTAGCCTACAGCGCTTGCAGATCGCAAATCACCTTGATTACATTTCTTTAAAAATTACTGTAACTTTGTGTTAATACACTCCCTGGCAACCATACACTCCCTGGCAACCATACACTCCCTGGCAACCATACACTCCCTGGCAACCATACACTCCCTGGCAACCTAATGAGATCCTTAAAGTTTTTACAGATGTTGTGAACAAGATTTTAGTGAATGTTAGGAGAACATTCCAAGGATATTTCATTTCAAAAACTATTAATAGAAAATAATATTTGGTGATCAAAAACATTCTTTGAATGTTTGTGGGACGTTATCATACTAATATTAGTTCAAGCCCTCACTAGAACTTAATGGGAATGTTAGCTAATGTTCTGGGAATGTTCCAGGTTTGCTGGGTTCTTTGTTGTTCTCAATACACACCATTGGTTGTTCATTGACCATCCTATTGCAAGATACATTTTCCTGCACTGCATGAAATGAACACTTGTACTGTATTCAAAAGGTTTTAAAGATGTTTGTAATTTGCATTTTCTATCAAATATTTATCAGCCCACACATAAATGTCCATTCATTCACATAGTGACTCACGTTTCCTGTTGCTGCAGGATTCTTTTCCTGCTGTGAGAAACTGGTCAAATTAATATCCTACACCTGTGTAGGTGTCTCGGGTGATATCTCCATTAATGTTAGCGCAGCGTTCCACTAATGTTTTCTCATAACCAATTTAATTTAATCCAGATATGATTGCTGAAGAATGTTTAGGGAACGTTGTCATTAACGCCAACGCTATAACTTTATGAGAGCGTTGTAGGACTATTCCCTGCTTGCTGTTATGGGTGGTTTTAACAAACATGTCCATCAACGTTAGCAGAACGTTCCCGTCATGTTTTCTCAGAACCGTTTCTGTTGTTTTTACATTTTGTTATGGCAGTATATCCTATAAAACATTGTGTTGTTATATTCCGTGGGAACCTAATGACAACGTTTGGGGAACGTTCTGTGGTGGTTGTTGCAGATGTTGTGCACGTCATTGCAGTGAACGTTAGGAGAACATTCCAAGGATATTTCATTTAAAACATTTTCTGAAAGAAAAAAATAAATAAATAAATATATATATATACATTCTTTGAATGTTTTTGAGATGTCATCTTCCTAATGTTAGATAAAACACTAAACAGAACTTAATGGAAATCTTAGCTAATGTTCTGGGAATGTTCCCGGTTTGCTGGGTTGTTTTTTCCTTTCTTTCATTTTGAAATGGCTGATGGTCGAGGAATGAAGCAGCCTCGTCCGAGGCAGAACCAACCATAAGGCAGCAGGATCTCCTGTTTCTCCAGCATGATAAAGAGGCACGTTCCCCGGACAGGACGCAAGTCTATTACAGGGCCTTGGGGAATAAGTATGTTCATTGTGTAAAGTCCAAGTGGTCTGGGTTTTTTGACAGTAACATGGCTAAATGCTATTATAACACACCACTCACAGCACACCAGTTGTTAGCTAGCTACTTACCGATGAAAGGGGAGCTCGGGGCAATACTGCACAGCTGTGGAGTAAGGACAATTCATTCTGAATTGTTCTATCTTCTCGTGGTCAACTCTTCAAAGCTGTCAGTGGATCACATAAACACATGTATTAGTGATCATACATGGGACTAGGTGAATAAAATCAGATAAATAAATAAGAATTCATAAATACAGGACTGGGTTTTAAAGTCCTGGAGGGTCAAGTGCACAGCAGTGAAGAACGTCTGGAGGATGTTTAGATTTTTGGTATTTTTTTCTTCAGCTCACCAGCGAAGAGGCGGGGTTTGAGCCAGCGCACTGACCAATCCCCTGTAGCAGTTGAACAGGGGTATCACTCTCCCTCAGTTGCTAGGATATAGATATCAAGCAACACCCCTCCCTCCTCACCCATTTCCCTAGGTCTAACTCTAGCCCCTATCTCACCACTATCCTGAAAAGCTGAAGCTCATCCCTGTGTCATTTGCTCCCTCGCCTCGCTCTGACATTTCCACCCAGATTCCCTGGAGGTTTAAACGACAGACATGTCTGTTACATCACACTGCTCACTATACTGCCCACCGCAAGCCCCACTGTGCCTGGTATCAGTCTGGCTAGTGTACAGATGCCATAAACAACCCCCTGGTATCAGTCTGGCTAGTGTAGAGATGCCATAAACAACCCCCTAGTATCAGTCTGGCTAGTGTACAGATGCCATAAACAACCCCCTGGTATCAGTCTGGCTAGTGTAGAGATGCCATAAACAACCCCCTAGTATCAGTCTGGCTAGTGTACAGATGCCATAAACAACCCCCTGGTATCAGTCTGGCTAGTGTAGAGATGTCATAAACAACCCCCTAATATCAGTCTGGCTAGTGTAGAGATGCCATAAACAACCCCCTAGTATCAGTCTGGCTAGTGTAGAGCTGCCATAAACAACCCCCTGGTATCAGTCTGGCTAGTGTAGAGATGCCATAAACAACCCCCTGGTATCAGTCTGGCTAGTGTAGAGATGTCATAAACAACCCCCTGGTATCAGTCTGGCTAGTGTAGAGATGCCATAAACAACCCCCTGGTATCAGTCTGGCTAGTGTGAGATGCCATAAACAAACCCCTGGTGCCCATGGTGTAGTCTGTAGTCTATCTAGTCTGTAGTCTGTCTGTAGTCTATCTAGCCTGTAGTTAATTTAGTCTGTAGTCTATCTAGCCTGTAGTCTATCTAGTCTGTAGTCTATATAGTCTGTAGTCTATCTAGCCTGTAGTCTATCTAGCCTGTAGTTAATTTAGCCTGTAGTCTATCTAGTCTGTAGTCTGTAGTCTATATAGTCTGTAGTCTATCTAGTCTGTAGTCTGTAGTCTATCTAGCCTGTAGTCTATCTAGTCTGTAGTCTATCTAGTCTGTAGTCTATCTAGTCTGTAGTCTATCTAGTCTGTAGTTAATTTAGTCTGTAGTCTATCCCTGTTAATTCAGACCAGAGCCCAGTGATTGTCTCCCGACCCCTCCTTTCTCAGCCTCCAGTATTTATGCTGCAGTAGTTTATGTGTCGGGGGGCTAGGGTCAGTCTGTTATATCTGGAGTATTTCTCCTGTCTTATTCGGTGTCCTGTGTGAATTTAAGTATGCTCTCTCTCTCTCTTTACCTGCTTCAGTTTATTATTATTTGACCCTGCTGGTTTATGAACATTTGAACATCTTGGCCATGTTCTGTTATAATCTCCACCCGGCACGCCTGGTTCCTCTCTAGGTTTCTTCCTAGGTTCTGGCCTTTCTAGGGAGTTTTTCCTAGCCACTGTGCTTCTACACCTGCATTGCTTGCTGTTTGGGGTTTTAGGCTGGGTTTCTGTACAGCACTTTGTGATATCAGCTGATGTAAGAAGGGCTATATAAATAAATTTAATTTGATTACAGTCAGACTGAGAGAACCTGTCAGCTTACACACAGATCTGATGTCAGTCTGTTCTATGCTTCAAGCTGGTCAAAATGGTTAGGGAAATGGTAATGATAAAAGTAGACAGTGCTGCTGAGAGGTAGAGAGCAGTAAACATCACAAAGTTAACTTAAGTCTCTTCCTCTTGGGATGTTCTTTGTTACCCAATTAGTATCTGTTGCTGCCCAATTGGTGTCCTCTGTCAGTGTATTATCTTGGTGTCCTCTGTCAGTGTATTATCTTGGTGTCCTCCGTCAGTGTATTATCTTGGTGTCCTCCGTCAGTGTATTATCTTGGTGTCCTCCGTCAGTGTATTATCTTGGTGTCCTCCATCAGTGTATTATCTTGGTGTCCTCCGTCAGTGTATTATCTTGGTGTCCTCCATCAGTGTATTATCTTGGTGTCCTCCATCAGTGTATTATCTTGGTGTCCTCCGTCAGTGTATTATCTTGGTGTCCCCTATCAGTGTATTATCTTGGTGTCCTCCGTCAGTGTATTATCTTGGTGTCCCCTATCAGTGTATTATCTTGGTGTCCTCCGTCAGTGTATTATCTTGGTGTCCCCTATCAGTGTATTATCTTGGTGTCCCCTATCAGTGTATTATCTTGGTGTCCCCCAACAGTGTATTATCTTGGTGTCCCCTATCAGTGTATTATCTTGGTGTCCTCCGTCAGTGTATTATCTTGGTGTCCCCCAACAGTGTATTATCTTGGTGTCCCCTATCAGTGTATTATCTGGGACCATAGAAACAAAGCGAGGCCAGACAGACAGATTAGAAGTTGTACCAGAAAAGCCTTTACACTAGTCTAATCTAACATAAACATGTTGCTTTTAGTCCAACACCAATACACTATCTTCTCATTATCAGTCTCTCTCTCTCCCTCTCACCCACATAGTACGAGGCTGTAAACCAAGAGGCGTTTTGCGGTTTTAGGAGATGAATGGAGAGTGAATCAGCAGGCTAAAATAAAGGGCAGGGTCACAGAGGGGGGAGATAATAAATAGATCTGGTGTATCCAGGGAACACTAGCCCTGTGGTTGATATGGACTGTTGTCTGTCTAATAAAGAGAGAGAGAGAGAGAGAGAGAGAGAGAGAGAGAGAGAGAGAGAGAGAGAGGGCGAGAGAGGGAGAGAGAGGGCGAGAGAGGGAGAGAGAGAGGGCGAGAGAGGGGAGAGAGAGAGAGAGAGAGAGAGAGAGAGAGAGAGAGAGAGAGAGAGCGATGATGGTATCGTAAATGAATGGATAAAATATACAGACCACAAATTCCAATTGGCTATACTTAAACTCTTTAACATCATCCTCAGCGCTGGCATCTTCCCCAATATTTGGAACGATGACTGATCCTCCCCAATCCACAAAAGTAGAGCAAAATTTGACCCCAATAACATGCATCAACCTTGAGAAAATCCTCTGCATTATCATTAACTGCAGACTAGACTAGTACATTTACTCAGTGAAAACAATGTACTGAGCAAATGTCAAATTGGCTCACACCCTAATTGACAAACAAACAAATCAAAACAAAGGCAAAGTCTTCTCAAGCTTCGTGGATTTCAAAAAAGCATTGACTCAATTTGGCATGAGGGTCTGCTATAAAACATACGACATTATAAATCCATGTACACAAACAAGTGTGCGGTTAAAAGTGGCAAAAACACACACATTTCTTTCCACAGGGCCGTGGGGTGAGACAGGGATGCAGCTTAAGCCCCACCCTCTTCAACATATATATCAATGAATTGGCGAGGGCACGAGAACAGTCTGCAGCACCCGGCCTCACCCTACTAGAATCTGAAGTCAAATGACTGCTGTTTGTTGATGATCTGGTGCTTCTGTCCCCAACCAAGGAGGGCCGACAGCAGCACCTAGATCTTATGTACATACCTCTCTGGAGAGACCTGGGCCCTGACAGACCTGGGCCTGACAGACCTGGGCCCTGACAGACCTGGGCCCTGACAGTAAATCTCAGGGTCCAGTTGCCTCAAATACAAATTCCATCTAGACACCGTTACCCCAGAGCACTGGTTCTCAATCCTGGTCCTGGGGACCCAAAGGGATACACATTTTTGTTTTTGCCCTAGCACTATACACCTGATTCAAATCATCAAAGCCTTTTTTTGCTTTAAAAAAAAAACTTTATTTAACGAGGCAAGTCAGTTAAGAACAAATTCTTAGTTTCAATGACGGCCTAGGAACAGTGGGTTAACTGGCCTAGGAACAGTGGGTTAACTGGTCTAGGAACAGTGGGTTAACTGGCCTAGGAACAGTGGGTTAACTGGTCTAGGAACAGTGGGTTAACTGGCCTAGGAACAGTGGGTTAACTGGTCTAGGAACAGTGGGTTAACTGGTCTAGGAACAGTGGGTTAACTGGTTAGGAACAGTGGGTTAACTGGTCTAGGAACAGTGGGTTAACTGCCTGTTCAGGGGCAGAACGACAGATTTGTACCTTGTCAGCTGGTGGATTTGAACTTGCAACCTTTCAGTTACTAGCCCAATGCTCTAACCACTAGGCTTTCCTGCCGCTCACATTCTTTTGATGTGATCCACGACAACGAAGAAGCAGGTGTCCCTTCCAGTGATGTGGCTCTGCCCTTGGACCTGATGCCAGTAAGGATGGTCTTCACAGAAGCTTCCTTGATATAGAAATCCTTCGGTTTCACTGCCTCTTCAGTGGTAAGGTCCCTTGCACCAAAGGGACACTTGACACCCACCACTGCTGTGGTGAGGCACCCAGAATCCCAGGCCCCATGACCAAAAGCCCTGACTCCTGCAACATCCATCCCTGTTGCCATATCTGTGCACCACTTTACAGAAAACACCACATCCAACGACTGTGATCTGAGGACGCTGTTTTTTTATAGCAGCGATGGAGGAACAGGCTTGGTCCTAACTACTGTAACAGGCTTGGTCCTAACTGTAACAGGCTTGGTCCTAACTACTGTAACAGGCTTGGTTGGTCCTAAACAGGCTTGGTCCTAACTGTAACAGGCTTGGTCCTAACCACTGTAACAGGCTTGGTCCTAACTACTGTAACAGGCTTGGTCCTAACTACTGTAACAGGCTTGGTCCTAACTACTGTCCTAACTACTGTAACAGGCTTGGTCCTAACTACTGTAACAACTACTGTAACAGGCTTGGTCCTAACTACTGTAACAGGCTTGGTCCTAACTACTGTAACAGGCTTGGTCCTAACTACTGTAACAGGCTTGGTCCTAACTACTGTAACAGGCTTGGTCCTAACTACTGTAACAGTCTACTGTAACAGGCTTGGTCCTACTGTAACTACTGTAACAGGCTTGGTCCTAACTACTGTAACAGGCTTGGTCCTAACTACTGTAACAGGCTTGGTCCTAACCACTGTAACAGGCTTGGTCCTAACAACAGGCTTGGTCCTAACTACTGTAACAGGCTTGGTCCTAACTACTGTAACAGGCTTGGTCCTAACTACTGTAACAGGCTTGGTCCTAACTACTGTAACAGGCTTGGTCCTAACTACTGTAACAGGCTTGGTCCTAACTACTGTAACAGGCTTGGTCCTAACTGTAACTTGTCCTAACTACTGTAACAGGCTTGGTCCTAACCACTGTAACAGGCTTGGTCCTAACTACTGTAACAGGCTTGGTCCTAACTACTGTAACAGGCTTGGTCCTAACTACTGTAACAGGCTTGGTCCTAACTACTGTAACAGGCTTGTCCTAACTACTGTAACAGGCTAACTACTGTAACAGGCTTGGTCCTAACTACTGTAACAGGCTTGGTCCTAACTACTGTAACAGGCTTGGTCCTAACTACTGTAACAGGCTTGGTCCTAACTACTGTAACAGGCTTGGTCCTAACTACTGTAACAGGCTTGGTCCTAACTACTGTAACAGGCTTGGTCCTAACTACTGTAACAGGCTTGGTCCTAACTACTGTAACAGGCTTGGTCCTAACCACTGTAACAGGCTTGGTCCTAACCACTGTAACAGGCTTGGTCCTAACTACTGTAACAGGCTTGGTCCTAACTACTGTAACAGGCTTGGTTGGGCCTAACTACTGTAACAGGCTTGGTCCTAACTACTGTAACAGGCTTGGTCCTAACTACTGTAACAGGCTTGGTCCTAACTACTGTAACAGGCTTGGTCCTAACTACTGTAACAGGCTTGGTCCTAACTACTGTAACAGGCTTGGTCCTAACTACTGTAACAGGCTTGGTCCTAACTACTGTAACAGGCTTGGTAACAGGCTTAACTAACTGTAACAGGCTTGGTCCTAACTACTGTAACAGGCTTGGTCCTAACTACTGTAACAGGCTTGGTCCTAACTACTGTAACAGGCTTGGTCTAACTACTGTAACAGGCTTGGTCCTAACTACTGTAACAGGCTTGGTCCTAACTACTGTAACTTGGTCTAACTGTAACAGGCTTGGTCCTAACTACTGTAACAGGCTTGGTCCTAACTACTACTGTAACTACTGTAACTTGGTCCTAACTACTGTAACAGGCTTGGTCCTAACTACTGTAACAGGCTTGGTCCTAACTACTGTCAGGCTTGGTCCTAACTACTGTAACAGGCTTGGTCCTAACTACTGGTCCTAACTACTGTAACAGGCTTGGTCCTAACTACTGTAACAGGCTTGGTCCTAACTACTGTAACAGGCTTGGTCCTAACAGTAACAGGCTTGGTCCTAACTACTGTAACAGGCTTGGTCCTAACTACTGTAACAGGCTTTGGTCCTAACTACTGTAACAGGCTTGGTCCTAACTACTGTAACAGGCTTGGTCCTAACCACTGTAACAGGCTTGGTCCTAACTACTGTAACAGGCTTGGTCCTAACCACTGTAACAGGCTTGGTCCTAACTACTGTAACAGGCTTGGTCCTAACTACTGTAACAGGCTTGGTCCTAACTACTGTAACAGGCTTGGTCCTAACTACTGTAACAGGCTTGGTCCTAACTACTGTAACAGGCTTGGTCCTAACTACTGTAACAGGCTTGGTCCTAACTACTGTAACAGGCTTGGTCCTAACTACTGTAACAGGCTTGGTCCTAACCACTGTAACAGGCTTGGTCCTAACTACTGTAACAGGCTTGGTCCTAACTACTGTAACAGGCTTGGTTGGTCCTAACTACTGTAACAGGCTTGGTCCTAACTACTGTAACAGGCTTGGTCCTAACTACTGTAACAGGCTTGGTCCTAACCACTGTAACAGGCTTGGTCCTAACTACTGTAACAGGCTTGGTCCTAACTACTGTAACAGGCTTGGTCCTAACTACTGTAACAGGCTTGGTCCTAACTACTGTAACAGGCTTGGTCCTAACTACTGTAACAGGCTTGGTCCTAACTACTGTAACAGGCTTGGTCCTAACTACTGTAACAGGCTTGGTCCTAACTACTGTAACAGGCTTGGTCCTAACTACTGTAACAGGCTTGGTCCTAACTACTGTAACAGGCTTGGTCCTAACTACTGTAACAGGCTTGGTTGGTCCTAACTACTGTAACAGGCTTGGTCCTAACTACTGTAACAGGCTTGGTCCTAACTACTGTAACAGGCTTGGTCCTAACTACTGTAACAGGCTTGGTCTAACTACTGTAACAGGCTTGGTCCTAACCACTGTAACAGGCTTGGTCCTAACTACTGTAACAGGCTTGGTCCTAACTACTGTAACAGGCTTGGTCCTACCACTGTAACAGGCTTGGTCCTAACTACTGTAACAGGCTTGGTCTAACTACTGTAACAGGCTTGGTCCTAACTGTAACTGTCCTAACAACAGGCTTGGTCCTAACTACTGTAACAGGCTTGGTCCTAAACAGGCTACTAACCACTGTAACAGGCTTGGTCCTGTAACAGGCTTGGTCCTAACTGTAACAGGCTTGGTCCTAACTACTGTAACAGGCTTGGTCCTAACTACTGTAACAGGCTTGGTCCTAACCACTGTAACAGGCTTGGTCCTAACTACTGTAACAGGCTTGGTCCTAACTACTGTAACAGGCTTGGTCTAACTACTGTAACAGGCTTGGTCCTAACTACTGTAACAGGCTTGGTCTAACTACTGTAACAGGCTTGGTCTAACTACTGTAACAGGCTTGGTCCTAACTACTGTAACAGGCTTGGTCCTAACTACTGTAACAGGCTTGGTCCTAACCACTGTAACAGGCTTGGTCCTAACTACTGTAACAGGCTTGGTCCTAACTACTGTAACAGGCTTGGTCCTAACTTGGTCCTACTACTGTAACAACTACTGTAACAGGCTTGGTCCTAACTACTGTAACAGGCTTGGTCCCAACTACTGTAACAGGCTTGGTCCTAACTACTGTAACAGGCTTGGTCCTAACTACTGTAACAGGCTTGGTCCTAACTACTGTAACAGGCTTGGTCCTAACTACTGTAACAGGCTTGGTAACCTTGGTCCTAACTACTGTAACAGGCTTGGTCCTAACTACTGTAACAGGCTTGGTCCTAACTACTGTAACAGGCTTGGTCCTAACTACTGTAACAGGCTTGGTCCTAACTACTGTAACAGGCTTGGTCCTAACTACTGTAACAGGCTTGGTCCTAACTACTGTAACAGGCTTGGTCCTAACTACTGTAACAGGCTTGGTCCTAACTACTGTAACAGGCTTGGTCCTAACCACTGTAACTTGGTCCTAACTGTAACAGGCTTGGTCCTAACTACTGTAACAGGCTTGGTCCTAACTACTGTAACAGGCTTGGTCCTAACCACTGTAACAGGCTTGGTCCTAACTACTGTAACAGGCTTGGTCCTAACTAAACTAACTACTGTAACAGGCTTGGTCCTAACTACTGTAACAGGCTTGGTCCTAACTACTGTAACAGGCTTGGTCCTAACTACTGTAACAGGCTTGGTCCTAACTACTGTAACAGGCTTGGTCCTAACTACTGTAACAGGCTTGGTCCTAACACTGTAACAGGCTTGGTCCTAACTACTGTAACAGGCTTGGTCCTAACTACTGTAACAGGCTTGGTCCTAACCACTGTAACAGGCTTGGTCCTAACTACTGTAACAGGCTTGGTCCTAACTACTGTAACAGGCTTGGTCCTAACTACTGTAACAGGCTTGGTCCTAACTACTGTAACAGGCTTGGTCCTAACTACTGTATCAGGCTTGGTCCCAACTACTGTAACCTTGGTCCTACTGTAACAGGCTTGGTCCTAACTACTGTAACAGGCTTGGTCCTAACTACTGTAACAGGCTTGGTCCTAACTACTGTAACAGGCTTGGGCTCCTAACCACTGTAACAGGCTTGGTCCTAACTACTGTAACAGGCTTGGTCCTAACTACTGTAACAGGCTTGGTCCTAACTACTGTAACAGGCTTGGTTAACAGGCTTGGTCCTAACTACTGTAACAGGCTTGGTCCTAACACTGTAACAGGCTTGGTCCTAACTTGGTCCTAACTGTAACAGGCTTGGTCCTAACTACTGTAACTACTGTAACAGGCTTGGTCCTAACTACTGTATCAGGCTTGGTCCCAACTACTGTAACAGGCTTGGTCCTAACTACTGTAACAGGCTTGGTCCTAACTACTGTAACAGGCTTGGTCCTAACTACTGTAACAGGCTTGGTCCTAACTACTGTAACAGGCTTGGTCCTAACTACTGTAACAGGCTTGGTCCTAACTACTGTAACAGGCTTGGTCCTAACTACTGTAACAGGCTTGGTCCTAACTACTGTAACAGGCTTGGTCCTAACTACTGTAACAGGCTTGGTCCTAACCACTGTAACAGGCTTGGTCCTAACTACTGTACTTGTAACAGGCTTGGTCCTAACTACTGTAACAGGCTTGGTCTAACTACTGTAACAGGCTTGGTCCTAACTACTGTAACAGGCTTGGTCTGGGCTTGGTCTAACTACTGTAACAGGCTTGGTCCTAACTAACAGGCTTGGTCCTAACAGGCTTGGTCCTAACCACTGTAACAGGCTTGGTCCTGTAACAGGCTTGGTCCTAACTGTAACAGGCTTGGTCCTAACTACTGTAACAGGCTTGGTCCTAACTGGTCCTAACTACTGTAACAGGCTTGGTCCTAACTACTGTAACAGGCTTGGTCCTAACCACTGTAACAGGCTTGGTCCTAACTACTGTAACAGGCTTGGTCCTAACTACTGTAACAGGCTTGGTCCTAACTACTGTAACAGGCTTGTAACAGGCTTGGTCCTAACTACTGTAACAGGCTTGGTCCTAAACCACTGTAACAGGCTTGGTCCTAACCACTGTAACAGGCTTGGTCCTAACTACTGTAACAGGCTGGTAACAGGCTTGGTCCTAACTACTGTAACAGGCTTGGTCCTAACTACTGTAACAGGCTTGGTCCTAACTACTGTAACAGGCTTGGTCCTAACTACTGTAACAGGCTTGGTCTGTAACAGGCTTGGTCCTAACTACTAACAGGCTTGGTCCTAACTACTGTAACAGGCTTGGTCCTAACTACTGTAACAGGCTTGGTCCTAACTACTGTAACAGGCTTGGTCCTAACTACTGTAACAGGCTTGGTCCTAACCACTGTAACAGGCTTGGTCCTAACTACTGTAACAGGCTTGGTCCTAACTACTGTAACAGGCTTGGTCCTAACTACTGTAACAGGCTTGGTCCTGTAACAGGCTTGGTCCTAACTACTGTAACAGGCTTGGTCCTAACTACTGGTCCTAACCACTGTAACAGGCTTGGTCTAACTACTGTCCTAACTACTGTAACAGGCTTGGTCCTAACCACTGTAACAGGCTTGGTCCTAAACAGGCTTGGTCCTAACTGTAACAGGCTTGGTCCTAACTACTGTAACAGGCTTGGTCCTAAACAGGCTTGGTCCTACTGTAACAGGCTTGGTCCTAACTACTGTAACAGGCTTGGTCCTAACTACTGTAACAGGCTTGGTCCTAACTACTGTAACAGGCTTGGTCCTAACTACTGTAACAGGCTTGGTCAGGCTTGGTCCTAACCACTGTAACAGGCTTGGTCCTAACTACTGTAACAGGCTTGGTCTGGTCCTAACTAACTGTAACAGGCTTGGTCCTAACTACTGTAACAGGCTTGGTCCTAACCACTGTAACAGGCTTGGGCTTGGTCCTAAACAGGCTTGGTCCTAACTACTGTAACAGGCTTGGTCCACTGTAACTACTGTAACAGGCTTGGTCCTAACCACTGTAACAGGCTTGGTCTAACTACTGTAACAGGCTTGGTCCTAACCACTGTAACAGGCTTGGTCCTAACTACTGTAACAGGCTTGGTCCTAACTACTGTAACAGGCTTGGTTGGTCCTAACTACTGTAACAGGCTTGGTTGGTCCTAACTACTGTAACAGGCTTGGTCCTAACCACTGTAACAGGCTTGGTCCTAACCACTGTAACAGGCTTGGTCCTAACTACTGTAACAGGCTTGGTCCTAACCACTGTAACAGGCTTGGTCCTAACTACTGTAACAGGCTTGGTCCAGGCTTGGTCCTAACTACTGTAACAGGTAACTGTAACAGGCTTGGTCCTAACTACTGGGCTTGGTCCTAACTACTGTAACAGGCTTGGTCCTAACTACTGTAACAGGCTTGGTCCTAACTACTGTAACAGGCTTGGTCCTAACTACTGTAACAGGCTTGGTCCTAACTACTGTAACAGGCTTGGTCCTAACCACTGTAACAGGCTTGGTCCTAACTACTGTAACAGGCTTGGTCCTAACTACTGTAACAGGCTTGGTTGGTCCTAACTACTGTAACAGGCTTGGTCCTAACTACTGTAACAGGCTTGGTCCTAACTACTGTAACAGGCTTGGTCCTAACTACTGTAACAGGCTTGGTCCTAACCACTGTAACAGGCTTGGTCCTAACCACTGTAACAGGCTTGGTCCTAACCACTGTAACAGGCTTGGTCCTAACTACTGTAACAGGCTTGGTCCTAACTACTGTAACAGGCTTGGTCCTACTGTAACAGGCTTGGTCCTAACTGTAACAGGCTTGGTCCTAACTACTGTAACAGGCTTGGTCCTAACCACTGTAACAGGCTTGGTCCACTGTAACTTGGTACTAACTACTGTAACAGGCTTGGTCCTAACCACTGTAACAGGCTTGGTCCTAACTACTGTAACAGGCTTGGTCCTAACTACTGTAACAGGCTTGGTCCTAACCACTGTAACAGGCTTGGTCCTAACTACTGTAACAGGCTTGGTCCTAACTACTGTAACAGGCTTGGTCCTAACTACTGTAACAGGCTTGGTCCTAACTACTGTAACAGGCTTGGTCCTAACTACTGTAACAGGCTTGGTCCTAACAGGCTCCCAACTAACAACTGTAACAGGCTTGGTCCTAACTACTGTAACAGGCTTGGTCCTAACCACTGTAACAGGCTTGGTCCTAACTACTGTAACAGGCTTGGTCCTAACTACTGTAACAGGCTTGTCCTAACTACTGTAACAGGCTTGGTCCTAACCACTGTAACAGGCTTGGTCCTAACCACTGTAACTTTGGTCCTAACCACTGTAACAGGCTTGTAACAGGCTTGGTCCTAACTACTGTAACAGGCTTGGTGGTAACTACTGTAACAGGCTTGGTCCTAACTACTGTAACAGGCTTGGTCCTAACTAACTTGGTCCTAACTGTAACAGGCTTGGTCCTAACTACTGTAACAGGGCTTGGTGTTAACTTGGGCTTGGTCCTAACCACTGTAACAGGCTTGGTCCTAACTACTGTAACAGGCTTGTAACAGGCTTGGTCCTAACTACTGTAACAGGCTTGGTCCTAACTACTGTAACAGGCTTGGTCCTAACTACTGTAACAGGCTTGGTCCTAACTACTGTAACAGGCTTGGTCCTAACCACTGTAACAGGCTTGGTACTAACTACTGTAACAGGCTTGGTCTAACTACTGTAACAGGCTTGGTCCTAACTACTGTAACAGGCCTTGGTCCTAACCACTGTAACAGGCTTGGTCCTAACTACTGTAACAGGCTTGGTGTAACAGGTCCTAACTACTGTAACAGGCTTGGTCCTAACTACTGTAACAGGCTTGGTCCTAACTAACTGTAACAGGCTTGGTCCTAACCACTGTAACAGGCTTGGTCCTAACCACTGTAACAGGCTTGGTCCTAACCAACTGTAACAGGCTTGGTCCTAACTACTGTAACAGGCTTGGTCCTAACTACTGTAACAGGCTTGGTCCTAACTACTGTAACAGGCTTGGTCCTAACTACTGTAACAGGCTTGGTCCTAACTACTGTAACAGGCTTGGTCCTAACTACTGTAACAGGCTTGGTCCTAACTACTGTAACAGGCTTGGTCCTAACTACTGTAACAGGCTTGGTCCTAACTACTGTAACAGGCTTGGTCCTAACTACTGTAACAGGCTTGGTCCCAAACAGGCTTGGTCCTAACTGTAACAGGCTTGGTCCTAACTACTGTAACAGGCTTGGTCCTAACTACTGTAACAGGCTTGGTAACTACTGTAACAGGCTTGGTCCTAACTACTGTAACAGGCTTGGTCCTAACTACTGTAACAGGCTTGGTCCTAACTACTGTAACAGGCTTGGTCCTAACCACTGTAACAGGCTTGGTCCTAACTACTGTAACAGGCTTGGTCCTAACCACTGTAACAGGCTTGGTCCTAACTACTGTAACAGGCTTGGTCCTAACTACTGTAACAGGCTTGGTCCTAACTACTGTAACAGGCTTGGTCCTAACCACTACTGTAACAGGCTTGGTCCTAACCACTGTAACAGGCTTGGTCCTAACTACTGTAACAGGCTTGGTCCTAACTACTGTAACAGGCTTGGTCCTAACTACTGTAACAGGCTTGGTCCTAACTACTGTAACAGGCTTGGTCCTAACCACTGTAACAGGCTTGGTCCTAACTACTGTAACAGGCTTGGTCCTAACTACTGTAACAGGCTTGGTCCTAACTACTGTAACAGGCTTGGTCCTAACTACTGTAACAGGCTTGGTGCTAACTACTGTAACAGGCTTGGTTCCTAACTACTGTAACAGGCTGTCCTAACAGGGCTTGGTCCTAACCACTGTAACAGGCTTGGTCCTAACTACTGTAACAGGCTGTAACAGGCTTGGTCCTAACCACTGTAACAGGCTTGGTCCTAACCACTGTAACAGGCTTGGTCCTAACTACTGTAACAGGCTTGGTCCTAACTACTGTAACAGGCTTGGTCCTAACTACTGTAACAGGCTTGGTCCTAACTACTGTAACAGGCTTGGTCCTAACCACTGTAACAGGCTTGGTCCTAACTACTGTAACAGGCTTGGTCCTAACTACTGTAACAGGCTTGGTCCTAACCACTGTAACAGGCTTGGTCCTAACCACTGTAACAGGCTTGGTCCTAACTGTAACAGGCTTGGTCCTAACTACTGTAACAGGCTTGGTCCTAACTACTGTAACAGGCTTGGTCTTGTAACAGGCTTGGTCCTAACTACTGTAACAGGCTTGGTCCTAACTACTGTAACAGGCTTGGTCCTAACTACTGTAACAGGCTTGGTCCCAGCCACTGTAACAGGCTTGGTCCTAACTACTGTAACAGGCTTGGTCCTAACTACTGTAACAGGCTTGGTCCTAACTACTGTAACAGGCTTGGTCCTAACCACTGTAACAGGCTTGGTCTAACCACTGTAACAGGCTTGGTCCTAACTACTGTAACAGGCTTGGTCCTAACTACTGTAACAGGCTTGGTCCTAACTAAACAGGCTTGGTCCTAACTACTGTAACAGGCTTGGTCCTAACTACTGTAACAGGCTTGGTCCTAACCACTGTAACAGGCTTGGTCCTAACTACTGTAACAGGCTTGGTCCTAACTACTGTAACAGGCTTGGTCCTAACTACTGTAACAGGCTTGGTCCTAACCACTGTAACAGGCTTGGTCCTAACTACTGTAACAGGCTTGGTCCTAACTACTGTAACAGGCTTGGTCCTAACTACTGTAACAGGCTTGGTCCTAACCACTGTAACAGGCTTGGTCCTAACCACTGTAACAGGCTTGGTCCTAACTACTGTAACAGGCTTGGTAACAACAGGCTTGGTCCTAACTACTGTAACAGGCTTGGTCCTAACTACTGTAACAGGCTTGGTCCTAACTACTGTAACAGGCTTGGTCCTAACTACTGTAACAGGCTTGGTCCTAACTACTGTAACAGGCTTGGTCCTACTGTAACAGGCTTGGTCCTAACTGTAACAGGCTTGGTCCTAACTACTGTAACAGGCTTGGTCCTAACTACTGTAACAGGCTTGGTCCTAACTACTGTAACAGGCTTGGTCCTAACTACTGTAACAGGCTTGGTCCTAACTACTGTAACAGGCTTGGTCCTAACTACTGTAACAGGCTTGGTCCTAACTACTGTAACAGGCTTGGTCCTAACTACTGTAACAGGCTTGGTCCTAACCACTGTAACAGGCTTGGTCCTAACTACTGTAACAGGCTTGGTCCTAACTACTGTAACAGGCTTGGTCCTAACCACTGGGCTTGGTCTAACTACTGTAACCTAACCAACTGTAACAGGCTTGGTCTAACCACTGTAACAGGCTTGGTCCTAACCACTGTAACTTGGTCCTACTGTAACAGGCTTGGTCCTAACTACTGTAACAGGCTTGGTCCTAACTACTGTAACAGGCTTGGTCCTAACTTGGTCTAACTGTAACAGGCTTGGTCCTAACTACTGTAACAGGCTTGGTCCTAACTACTGTAACAGGCTTGGTCCTAACTACTGTAACAGGCTTGGTCCTAACTTGGTCCTAACTGTAACAGGCTTGGTCCTAACTACTGTAACAGGCTTGGTCCTAACTACTGTAACAGGCTTGGTCCTAACCACTGTAACAGGCTTGGTCCTAACCACTGTAACAGGCTTGGTCCTAACTACTGTAACAGGCTTGGTCCTAACTACTGTAACAGGCTTGGTCCTAACTACTGTAACAGGCTTGGTCCTAACTACTGTAACAGGCTTGGTCCTAACTACTGTAACAGGCTTGGTCCTAACCACTGTAACAGGCTTGGTCCTAACTACTGTAACAGGCTTGGTCCTAACTACTGTAACAGGCTTGGTCCTAACCACTGTAACAGGCTTGGTCCTAACTACTGTAACAGGCTTGGTCCTAACTACTGTAACAGGCTTGGTCCTAACTACTGTAACAGGCTTGGTCCTAACCACTGTAACAGGCTTGGTCCTAACTACTGTAACAGGCTTGGTGCTAACTACTGTAACAGGTCCTAACTACTGTAACAGGCTTGGTCCTAACTACATCTAACAGGCTTGGTCCTAACCACTGTAACAGGCTTGGTCCTAACCACTGTAACAGGCTTGGTCCTAACTACTGTAACAGGCTTGGTCATAACTTGTAACAGGCTTGGTCCTAACTACTGTAACAGGCTTGGTCCTAACTACTGTAACAGGCTTGGTTGGTCCTAACTACTGTAACAGGCTTGGTCCTAGGCTTGGTCCTAACTACTGTAACAGGCTTGGTCCTAACTACTGTAACAGGCTTGGTCCTAACCACTGTAACAGGCTGTAACAGGCTTGGTCCTAACTACTGTAACAGGCTTGGTCCTAACCACTGTAACAGGCTTGGTCCTAACTACTGTAACAGGCTTGGTCCTAACTACTGTAACAGGCTTGGTCCTAACTACTGTAACAGGCTTGGTCCTAACTACTGTAACAGGCTTGGTCCTAACCACTGTAACAGGCTTGGTCCTAACTACTGTAACAGGCTTGGTCCTAACTACTGTAACAGGCTTGGTCCTAACCACTGTCAGGCTTGGTCCTAACTACTGTAACAGGCTTGGTCCTAACCACTGTAACAGGCTTGGTCCTAACTACTGTAACAGGCTTGGTCCTAACTACTGTAACAGGCTTGGTCCTAACCACTGTAACAGGCTTGGTCCTAACTACTGTAACAGGCTGTAACAGGCTTGGTCCTAACTACTGTAACAGGCTTGGTCCTAACCACTGTAACAGGCTTGGTCCTAACTACTGTAACAGGCTTGGTCCTAACTACTGTAACAGGCTTGGTCCTAACTACTGTAACAGGCTTGGTCCTAACTACTGTAACAGGCTAACTACTGTAACAGTCCTAACTACTGTAACAGGCTTGGTCCTAACCACTGTAACAGGGTGCTTGGTCCTAACTACTGTAACAGGCTTGGTCCTAACTACTGTAACAGGCTTGGTCCTAACTACTGTAACAGGCTTGGTCCTAACCACTGTAACAGGCTTGGTCCTAACAGGGCTTGGTCCTAACTACTGTAACAGGCTTGGTCCTAACTACTGTAACAGGCTTGGTCCTAACCACTGTAACAGGCTTGGTCCTAACTACTGTAACAGGCTTGGTCCTAACTACTGTAACAGGCTTGGTCCTAACTACTGTAACAGGCTTGGTCCTAACTACTGTAACAGGCTTGGTCCTAACTACTGTAACAGGCTTGGTCCTAACTACTGTAACAGGCTTGGTCTAACTACTGTAACAGGCTTGGTCCTAACTACTGTAACAGGCTTGGTCCTAACTACTGTAACAGGCTTGGTCCTAACTACTGTAACAGGCTTGGTCCTAACTACTGTAACAGGCTGTAACAGGCTTGGTCCTAACTACTGTAACAGGCTTGGTCCTAACTACTGTAACAGGCTTGGTCCTAACTACTGTAACAGGCTTGGTCCTAACTACTGTAACAGGCTTGGTCCTAACTACTGTAACAGGCTTGGTCCTAACTACTGTAACAGGCTTGGTCCTAACTACTGTAACAGGCTAACACTGTAACAGGCTTGGTCCTAACTACTGTAACTTGGTCCTAACACTGTAACAGGCTTGGTCCTAACTACTGTAACAGGCTTGGTAACAGGGCTTGGTCCTAACTACTGTAACAGGCTTGGTCCTAACTACTGTAACAGGCTTGGTCCTAACTACTGTAACAGGCTTGGTCCTAACCACTGTAACAGGCTTGTCCTAACAGTAACAGGCTTGGTCCTAACTACTGTAACAGGCTTGGTCCTAACTACTGTAACAGGCTTGGTCCTAACCACTGTAACAGGCTTGGTCCTAACTACTGTAACAGGCTTGGTCCTAACTACTGTAACAGGCTTGGTCCTAACTAGTAACAGGCTTGGTCCTAACTACTGTAACAGGCTTGGTCCTAACTACTGTAACAGGCTTGGTCCTAACTACTGTAACAGGCTTGGTCCTAACTACTGTAACAGGCTTGGTCCTAACTACTGGGCTTGGTCCTAACTACTGTAACAGGCTTGGTCCTAACTACTGTAACAGGCTTGGTCCTAACCACTGTAACAGGCTTGGTCCTAACTACTGTAACAGGCTTGGTCCTAACTACTGTAACAGGTCTTGGTCCTAACTACTGTAACAGGCTTGGTCCTAACTACTGTAACAGGCTTGGTCCTAACTACAACAGGCTTGTCCTAACAGGCTTGGTCCTAACTACTGTAACAGGCTTGGTCCTAACTTGGTCCTAACTACTGTAACAGGCTTGGTCTAACTAACTAACTGTAACAGGCTTGGTCCTAACCACAGGCTTGGTAACAGGCTTGGTCCTAACTACTGTAACAGGCTTGGTCCTAACTACTGTAACAGGCTTGGTCCTAACTACTGTAACAGGCTTGGTCCTAACCACTGTAACAGGCCTAACTGGGCTTGGTCCTAACTACTGTAACAGGCTTGTAACAGGCTTGGTCCTAACTACTGTAACAGGCTTGGTCCTAACTACTGTAACAGGCTTGGTCCTAACCACTGTAACAGGCTTGGTCCTAACTACTGTAACAGGCTTGGTCCTAACACTGTAACAGGCTTGGTCCTAACTACTGTAACAGGCTGTAACAGGCTTGGTCCTAACTACTGTAACAGGCTTGGTCCTAACAGGGCTTGGTCCTAACCACTGTAACAGGCTTGGTCCTAACTACTGTAACAGGCTTGGTCCTAACTACTGTAACAGGCTTGGTCCTAACTACTGTAACAGGCTTGGTCCTTGGTCCTAACTACTGTAACAGGCTTGGTCCTAACTACTGTAACAGGCTTGGTCCTAACTGTAACTGTAACAGGGCTTGGTCCTAACTACTGTAACAGGCTTGGTCCTAACTACTGTAACAGGCTTGGTCCTAACTACTGTAACAGGCTTGGTCCTAACTACTGTAACAGGCTTGGTCCTAACTACTGTAACAGGCTTGGTCCTAACTACTGTAACAGGCTTGGTCCTAACTACTGTAACAGGCTTGGTCCTAACTACTGTAACAGGCTTGGTCCTAACTACTGTAACAGGCTTGGTCCTAACTACTGTAACAGGCTTGGTCCTAAACAGGCTTGGTCCTAACTGTAACAGGCTTGGTCCTAACTACTGTAACAGGCTTGGTCCTAACTACTGTAACAGGCTGGTCCTAACCACTGGGCTTGGTCCTAACTACTGTAACAGGCTTGGTCCTAACTACTGTAACAGGCTTGGTCCTAACTACTGTAACAGGCTTGGTCCTAACTACTGTAACAGGCTTGGTCCTAACCACTGTAACAGGCTTGGTCCTAACTACTGTAACAGGCTTGGTCCTAACTACTGTAACAGGCTTGGTCCTAACTACTGTAACAGGCTTGGTTGGTCCTAACTACTGTAACAGGCTTGGTCCTAACCACTGTAACAGGCTTGGTCCTAACCACTGTAACAGGCTTGGTCCTAACCACTGTAACAGGCTTGGTACTAACTACTGTAACAGGCTTGGTCCTAACTACTGTAACAGGCTTGGTCCTAACTACTGTAACAGGCTTGGTCCTAACTGTAACAGTCCTAACTACTGTAACAGGCTTGGTCCTAACCACTGTAACAGGCTTGGTCCTAACTACTGTAACAGGCTTGGTCCTAACTACTGTAACAGGCTTGGTCCTAACTACTGTAACAGGCTTGGTCCTAACTACTGTAACAGGCTTGGTCCTAACCACTGTAACAGGCTTGGTCCTAACTACTGTAACAGGCTTGGTCCTAACCACTGTAACAGGCTTGGTCCTAACTACTGTAACAGGCTTGGTTGGTCCTAACTACTGTAACAGGCTTGGTCCTAACCACTGTAACAGGCTTGGTTGGTCCTAACTACTGTAACAGGCGTGGTTGGTCCTAACTACTGTAACAGGCTTGTGGTAACAGGCTTGGTCCTAACTACTGTAACAGGCTTGGTCCTAACCACTGTAACAGGCTTGGTCCTAACTACTGTAACAGGCTTGGTCCTAACTACTGTAACAGGCTTGGTCCTAACTACTGTAACAGGCTTGGTCCTAACCACTGTAACAGGCTTGGTCCTAACTGTAACAGGCTTGGTCCTAACCACTGTAACAGGCTTGGTCCTAACCACTGTAACAGGCTTGGTCCTAACTACTGTAACAGGCCTCAACAGGCTTGGTCCTAACTACTGTAACAGGCTTGGTCCTAACTAACAGGCTTGGTGTAACAGGCTTGGTCCTAACTACTGTAACAGGCTTGGTCCTAACTACTGTAACAGGCTTGGTCCTAACTACTGTAACAGGCTTGGTCCTAACTACTGTAACAGGCTTGGTCCTAACTACTGTAACAGGCTTGGTCCTAACTACTGTAACAGGCTTGGTCCTAACTACTGTAACAGGCTTGGTCCTAACTACTGTAACAGGCTTGGTCCTAACCACTGTAACAGGCTTGGTCCTAACTGTAACAGGCTTGGTCCTAACAGGCAGGTTGGTCCTAACTACTGTAACAGGCTTGGTCCTAACCACTGTAACAGGCTTGGTCCTAACCACTGTAACAGGCTTGGTCCTAACCACTGTAACAGGCTTGGTCCTAACCACTGTAACAGGCTTGGTACTAACTACTGTAACAGGCTTGGTCCTAACTACTGTAACAGGCTTGGTCCTAACTACTGTAACAGGCTTGGTGCTAACTACTGTAACAGGTCCTAACTACTGTAACAGGCTTGGTCCTAACCACTGTAACAGGCTTGGTCCTAACTACTGTAACAGGCTTGGTCCTAACTACTGTAACAGGCTTGGTCCTAACTACTGTAACAGGCTTGGTCCTAACTACTGTAACAGGCTTGGTCCTAACCACTGTAACAGGCTTGGTCCTAACTACTGTAACAGGCTTGGTCCTAACCACTGTAACAGGCTTGGTCCTAACCACTGTAACAGGCTTGGTCCTAACTACTGTAACAGGCTTGGTCCTAACTACTGTAACAGGCTTGGTCCTAACTACTGTAACAGGCTTGGTCCTAACTACTGTAACAGGCTTGGTCCTAACCACTGTAACAGGCTTGGTCCTAACTGTAACAGGCTTGGTCCTAACTACTGTAACAGGCTTGGTCCTAACCACTGTAACAGGCTTGGTCCTAACCTGTAACAGGCTTGGTCCTAACACTGTAACAGGCTTGGTCCTAACTACTGTAACAGGCTTGGTCCTAACCACTGTAACAGGCTTGGTCCTAACTACTGTAACAGGCTTGGTCCTAACTACTGTAACAGGCTTTGGTCCTAACTACTGTAACAGGCTTGGTCCTAACTACTGTAACAGTCCACTGTAACAGGCTTGGTCCTAACTACTGTAACAGGCTTGGTCCTAACTACTGTAACAGGCTTGGTCCTAACTACTGTAAGGCTTTCCTAACCACTGTAACAGGCTTGGTCAACCACTGGGCTTGGTCCTAACTACTGTAACAGGCTTGGTCCTAACTACTGTAACAGGCTTGGTCCTAACAGGCTACTGTAACAGGCTTGGTCCTAACTACTGTAACAGGCTTGGTCCTAACTACTGTAACAGGCTTGGTCCTAACAGGCTTGGTCCTAACTACTGTAACAGGCTTGGTCCTAACTACTGTAACAGGCTTGGTCCTAACTACTGTAACAGGCTTGGTCCTAACAGGCACTGTAACAGGCTGGGTCCTAACCACTGTAACAGGCTTGGTCCTAACCACTGTAACAGGCTTGGTCCTAACTACTGTAACAGGCTTGGTCCTAACCACTGTAACAGGCTTGGTCCTAACTACTGTAACAGGCTTGGTCCTAACTACTGTAACAGGCTTGGTCCTAACCACTGTAACAGGCTTGGTCCTAACCACTGTAACAGGCTTGGTCCTAACTACTGTAACAGGCTTGGTCCTAACTACTGTAACAGGCTTGGTTGGTCCTAACTACTGTAACAGGCTTGGTCCTAACCACTGTAACAGGCTTGGTCCTAACCACTGTAACAGGCTTGGTCCTAACTACTGTAACAGGCTTGGTCCTAACCACTGTAACAGGCTTGGTCCTAACTGTAACAGGCTTGGTCCTAACTACTGTAACAGGCTTGGTCCTAACTACTGTAACAGGCTTGGTCCTAACTACTGTAACAGGCTTGGTCCTAACTACTGTAACAGGCTTGGTCCTAACTACTGTAACAGGCTTGGTCCTAACTACTGTAACAGGCTTGGTCCTAACTACTGTAACAGGCTTGGTCCTAACTACTGTAACAGGCTTGGTCCTAACTACTGTAACAGGCTTGGTCCTAACTACTGTAACAGGCTTGGTCCTAACTACTGTATCAGGCTTGGTCCCAACTACTGTAACAGGCTTGGTCCTAACTACTGTAACAGGCTTGGTCCTAACTACTGTAACAGGCTTGGTCCTAACTACTGTAACAGGCTTGGTCCTAACTACTGTAACCCAGGCTTGGTCCCAACTACTGTAACAGGCTTGGTCCTAACTACTGTAACAGGCTTGGTCCTAACTACTGTAACAGGCTTGGTCCTAACTACTGTAACAGGCTTGGTCCTAACTACTGTAACAGGCTTGGTCCTAACTACTGTAACAGGTTTGGTCCTAACTACTGTAACAGGCTTGGTTGGTCCTAACTACTGTAACAGGCTTGGTCCTAACTAGTGTAACAGGCTTGGTCCTAACTACTGTAACAGGCTTGGTCCTAACTACTGTAACAGGCTTGGTCCTAACCACTGTAACAGGCTTGGTACTAACTACTGTAACAGGCTTGGTCCTAACCACTGTAACAGGCTTGGTCCTAACTACTGTAACAGGCTTGGTTGGTCCTAACTACTGTAACAGGCTTGGTCCTAACCACTGTAACAGGCTTGGTTGGTCCTAACTACTGTAACAGGCGTGGTTGGTCCTAACTACTGTAACAGGCGTGGTCCTAACTACTGTAACAGGCTTGGTCCTAACCACTGTAACAGGCTTGGTACTAACTACTGTAACAGGCTTGGTCCTAACTACTGTAACAGGCTTGGTCCTGATCACTGTAACAGGCTTGGTCCTAACCACTGTAACAGGCTTGGTCCTAACCACTGTAACAGGCTTGGTCCTAACTACTGTAACAGGCTTGGTTGGTCCTAACTACTGTAACAGGCTTGGTCCTAACTAGTGTAACAGGCTTGGTCCTAACTACTGTAACAGGCTTGGTCCTAACTACTGTAACAGGCTTGGTCCTAACCACTGTAACAGGCTTGGTACTAACTACTGTAACAGGCTTGGTTGGTCCTAACTACTGTAACAGGCTTGGTCCTAACCACTGTAACAGGCTTGGTCCTAACTACTGTAACAGGCTTGGTTGGTCCTAACTACTGTAACAGGCTTGGTCCTAACCACTGTAACAGGCTTGGTCCTAACCACTGTAACAGGCTTGGTCCTAACCACTGTAACAGGCTTGGTCCTAACCACTGTAACAGGCTTGGTACTAACTACTGTAACAGGCTTGGTCCTAACTACTGTAACAGGCTTGGTCCTAACTACTGTAACAGGCTTGGTGCTAACTACTGTAACAGGTCCTAACTACTGTAACAGGTCCTAACTACTGTAACAGGCTTGGTCCTAACTACATGTAACAGGCTTGGTCCTAACTACTGTAACAGGCTTGGTCCTAACCACTGTAACAGGCTTGGTCCTAACCACTGTAACAGGCTTGGTCCTAACTACTGTAACAGGCTTGGTCCTAACTACTGTAACAGGCTTGGTCCTAGGGCTTGGTCCTAACCACTGTAACAGGCTTGGTCCTAACTAACTGTAAACACTGGGCTTGGTCCTAACTACTGTAACAGGCTTGGTTGGGCCTAACTACTGTAACAGGCTTGGTCCTAACTACTGTAACAGGCTTGGTCCTAACCACTGTAACAGGCTTGGTCCTAACTACAGGCTTGGTCCTAACAACAGGCTTGGTCCTAACCACTGTAACAGGCTTGGTCCTAACTACTGTAACAGGCTTGGTCCTAACCACTGTAACAGGCTTGGTCCTAACTACTGTAACAGGCTTGGTCCTAACTGTAACAGGCTTGGTCCTAACCACTGTAACAGGCTTGGTCAGGCTAACCACTGTAACAGGCTTGGTACTAACTAACAGGCTTGGTCCTAACTACTGTAACAGGCTTGGTCCTAACCTAACTTGGTCCTAACTGTAACAGGCTCCTAACTACTGTAACAGGCTTGGTCCTAACCACTGTAACAGGCTTGGTTGGTCCTAACTACTGTAACAGGCTTGGTGCTAACTGCAGGCTTGGTCCTAACAGGTAACAGGCTTGGTCTAACTACTGTAACAGGCTTGGTCCTAACCACTGTAACAGGCTTGGTCCTAACTACTGTAACAGGCTTGGTCCTAACTACTGTAACAGGCTTGGTCCTAACTACTGTAACAGGCTTGTAACAGGCTTGGTCCTAACTACTGTAACAGGCTTGGTCCTAACTACTGTAACAGGCTTGGTCCTAACCACTGTAACAGGCTTGGTCCTAACCACTGTAACAGGCTTGGTCCTAACTACTGTAACAGGCTTGGTCCTAACTACTGTAACAGGCTTGGTCCTAACTACTGTAACAGGCTTGGTCCTAACCACTGTAACAGGCTTGGTCCTAACCACTGTAACAGGCTTGGTCCTAACTACTGTAACAGGCTTGGTCCTAACTACTGTAACAGGCTTGGTCCTAACTACTGTAACAGGCTGTAACAGGCTTGGTCCTAACCACTGTAACAGGCTTGGTCCTAACTACTGTAACAGGCTTGGTCCTAACTACTGTAACAGGCTTGGTCCTAACTACTGTAACAGGCTTGGTTGGGCCTAACTACTGTAACAGGCTTGGTCCTAACTACTGTAACAGGCTTGGGTCCTAACTACTGTAACAGGCTTGGTCCTAACCACTGTAACAGGCTTGGTCCTAACTACTGTAACAGGCTTGGTCCTAACCACTGTAACAGGCTTGGTTGGTCCTAACTACTGTAACAGGCTGGGTCCTAACCACTGTAACAGGCTTGGTCCTAACCACTGTAACAGGCTTGGTCCTAACCACTGTAACAGGCTTGGTCCTAACCACTGTAACAGGCTTGGTCCTAACTGTAACAGGCTTGGTTGGTCCTAACAGGCTACTGTAACAGGCTTGGTCCTAACTTGGTCCTACTGTAACAGGCTTGGTCCTAACTACTGTAACAGGCTTGGTTGGTAACAGGCCTAACTACTGTAACAGGCTTGGTCCTAACTACTGTAACAGGCTTGTAACAGTTGGTCCTAACTACTGTAACAGGCTTGGTCCTAACTACTGTAACAGGCTTGGTCCTAACCACTGTAACAGGCTTGGTCCTAGGGCTTGGTCCTAACCACTGTAACAGGCTTGGTCCTAACCACTGTAACAGGCTTGGTCCTAACTACTGTAACAGGCTTGGTCCTAACTACTGTAACAGGCTTGGTCCTAACCACTGTAACAGGCTTGGTCCTAACCACTGTAACAGGCTTGGTCCTAACTACTGTAACAGGCTTGGTTGGTCCTAACTACTGTAACAGGCTTGGTCCTAACTACTGTAACAGGCTTGGTCCTAACTACTGTAACAGGCTTGGTTGGTCCTAACTACTGTAACAGGCTTGGTCCTAACTACTGTAACAGGCTTGGTTGGGCCTAACTACTGTAACAGGCTTGGTCCTAACTACTGTAACAGGCTTGGTCCTAACCACTGTAACAGGCTTGGTCCTAACCACTGTAACAGGCTTGGTCCTAACTAACCACTGTAACAGGCTTGGTCTAACTACTGTAACAGGCTTGGTCCTAACTACTGTAACAGGCTTGGGCTTGGTCCTAACTACTGTAACAGGCTTGGTCCTAACTACTGTAACAGGCTTGGTCCTAACTACTGTAACAGGCTTGGTCCTAACCACTGTAACAGGCTTGGTTGGTCCTAACTACTGTAACAGGCTGGGTCCTAACCACTGTAACAGGCTTGGTCCTAACCACTGTAACAGGCTTGGTCCTAACTACTGTAACAGGCTTGGTCCTAACTACTGTAACAGGCTTGGTCCTAACTACTGTAACAGGCTTGGTCCTAACTACTGTAACAGGCTTGGTCCTAACTACTGTAACAGGCTTGGTCCTAACTACTGTAACAGGCTTGGTCCTAACTACTGTAACAGGCTTGGTCCTAACTACTGTAACAGGCTTGGTCCTCTAACTACTGTAACAGGCTTGGTCCTAACCACTGTAACAGGCTTGGTCCTAACTACTGTAACAGGCTTGGTCCTAACTACTGTAACAGGCTTGGTCCTAGGCTTGGTCCTACTGTAACAGGCTTGGTTGGGCCTAACTACTGTAACAGGCTTGGTCCTAACTGTAACTGTAACAGGCTTGGGTCCTAACTACTGTAACAGGCTTGGTCCTAACCACTGTAACAGGCTTGGTCCTAACCACTGTAACAGGCTTGTAACAGGCTTGGTCCTAACTACTGTAACAGGCTGGGTCCTAACCACTGTAACAGGCTTGGTCCTAACCACTGTAACAGGCTTGGTCCTAACCACTGTAACAGGCTTGGTCCTAACCACTGTAACAGGCTTGGTACTAACTACTGTAACAGGCTTGGTCGGTCCTAACTACTGTAACAGGCTTGGTCCTAACTACTGTAACAGGCTTGGTCCTAACTACTGTAACAGGCTTGGTTGGTCCTAACTACTGTAACAGGCTTGGTCCTAACTACTGTAACAGGCTTGGTCCTTGGGGTCCTAACTACTGTAACAGGCTTGGTCCTAACTACTGTAACAGGCTTGGTCCTAACTACTGTAACAGGCTTGGTCCTAACCACTGTAACAGGCTTGGTCCTAACCACTGTAACAGGCTTGGTCCTAACTACTGTAACAGGCTTGGTCCTAACTACTGTAACAGGCTTGGTCCTAACTACTGTAACAGGCTTGGTCCTAACTACTGTAACAGGCTTGGTCCTAACCACTGTAACAGGCTTGGTCCTAACCACTGTAACAGGCTTGGTCCTAACTACTGTAACAGGCTTGGTCCTAACTACTGTAACAGGCTTGGTCCTAACTACTGTAACAGGCTTGGTCCTAACTACTGTAAGGCTTGGTCAACTACTGGGCTTGGTCCTAACTACTGTAACAGGCTTGGTTGGTCCTAACTACTGTAACAGGCTTGGTCCTAACTACTGTAACAGGCTTGGTCCTAACTACTGTAACAGGCTTGGTTGGTCCTAACTACTGTAACAGGCTTGGTCCTAACTACTGTAACAGGCTTGGTTGGGCCTAACTACTGTAACAGGCTTGGTCCTAACTACTGTAACAGGCTTGGTCCTAACTACTGTAACAGGCTTGGTCCTAACCACTGTAACAGGCTTGGTCCTAACCACTGTAACAGGCTTGGTCCTAACTACTGTAACAGGCTTGGTCCTAACTACTGTAACAGGCTTGGTCCTAACTACTGTAACAGGCTTGGTCCTAACTACTGTAACAGGCTTGGTCCTAACTACTGTAACAGGCTTGGTCCTAACTACTGTAACAGGCTTGGTCCTAACTACTGTAACAGGCTTGGTCCTAACTACTGTAACAGGCTTGGTCCTAACTACTGTAACAGGCTTGGTCCTAACCACTGTAACAGGCTTGGTTGGTCCTAACTACTGTAACAGGCTGGGTCCTAACCACTGTAACAGGCTTGGTCCTAACCACTGTAACAGGCTTGGTCCTAACTACTGTAACAGGCTTGGTCCTAACTACTGTAACAGGCTTGGTCCTAACTACTGTAACAGGCTTGGTCCTAACCACTGTAACAGGCTTGGTCCTAACTACTGTAACAGGCTTGGTCCTAACCACTGTAACAGGCTTGGTTGGTCTAACTACTGTAACAGGCTTGGTCCTAACTACTGTAACAGGCTTGGTCCTAACCACTGTAACAGGCTTGGTCCTAACCACTGTAACAGGCTTGGTCCTAACCACTGTAACAGGCTTGGTCCTAACTACTGTAACAGGCTTGGTCCTAACCACTGTAACAGGCTTGGTCCTAACTACTGTAACAGGCTTGGTCCTAACCACTGTAACAGGCTTGGTCCTAACTACTGTAACAGGCTTGGTCCTAACTACTGTAACAGGCTTGGTCCTAACCACTGTAACAGGCTTGGTCCTAACCACTGTAACAGGCTTGGTCCTAACCACTGTAACAGGCTTGGTCCTAACCACTGTAACAGGCTTGGTCCTAACTACTGTAACAGGCTTGGTCCTAACTACTGTAACAGGCTTGGTCCCAACTACTGTAACAGGCTTGGTCCTAACTACTGTAACAGGCTTGGTCCTAACTACTGTAACAGGCTTGGTCCTAACTACTGTAACAGGCTTGGTCCTAACTACTGTAACAGGCTTGGTCCTAACCACTGTAACAGGCTTGGTCCTAACTACTGTAACAGGCTTGGTTGGTCCTAACTACTGTAACAAGCTTGGTCCTAACTACTGTAACAGGCTTGGTCCTAACTACTGTAACAGGCTTGGTCCTAACTACTGTAACAGGCTTGGTCCTAACCACTGTAACAGGCTTGGTCCTAACCACTGTAACAGGCTTGGTCCTAACCACTGTAACAGGCTTGGTCCTAACCACTGTAACAGGCTTGGTCCTAACTACTGTAACAGGCTTGGTCCTAACTACTGTAACAGGCTTGGTCCCAACTACTGTAACAGGCTTGGTCCCAACTACTGTAACAGGCTTGGTCCTAACTACTGTAAACAGGCTTGGTCCTAACTACTGTAACAGGCTTGGTCCTAACTACTGTAACAGGCTTGGTCCTAACCACTGTAACAGGCTTGGTCCTAACTACTGTAACAGGCTTGGTCCTAACTACTGTAACAGGCTTGGTCCTAACTACTGTAACAAGCTTGGATTTATATTTGCCATTTATATATATTAATTTTTTAATCTGTGCCCTTTTTTTTTTTTACATTCACAAAAGTTCTGAACGTTTTTATTCTCAAACTTTCTACAGATTCTAAATTTAAGATACATTTAGCAAAATTATGTTTATTATTATATTGTTGATAATTTGACTATGACTTTTCTGATCACCCAGTAGTGCTATCTGCAGAGTTGGCTCTAAGTAAATGTTGCACCTGAGACCAAAAACAAGCTACATATGAACAGTACCAAAACAAGCTACATATGGACAGTACCAAAACAAGCTACATATGAACAGTACCAAAACAAGCTACATATGGACAGTACCAAAACAAGCTACATATGAACAGTACCAAAACAAATGATCTAATGATTCTGTCTCTTCACAGCAAAATCTTCAATAGCTGGGATCGTTGTATCCCCCATATATATACCATGATATTGGGTTGCAAAGGTTCAAAGTTTTTAATCCAGTGTTGTTTTGCATATCAGTTCATAAACCATGTGCCATGGAATCAGTACGTCGAAAATATATTCCAACTATTTTGCAATCTATACGACACAGTCATTTTTTTGGTCCTTAAATACATTTGGCAAGTTTTTTTTATTTATCACAAGTTCATTACTTATCCTAGTGAGTTTATCCTCTGTGGTGTCCTAGTGAGTTTATCCTCTGTGGTGTCCCAGTGGGTTTATCCTCTGTGGTGTCCCAGTGGGTTTATCCTCTGTGGTGTCCCAGTGGGTTTATCCCAGTGGGTTTATCCTCTGTGGTGTCCTAGTGGGTTTATCCTCTGTGGTGTCCTAGTGGGTTTATCCTCTGTGGTGTCCTAGTGGGTTTATCCCAGTGGGTTTATCCTCTGTGGTGTCCCAGTGGGTTTATCCCAGTGGGTTTATCCTAGTGGGTTTATCCTCTGTGGTGTCCTAGTGGGTTTATCCTCTGTGGTGTCCTAGTGGGTTTATCCTCTGTGGTGTCCCAGTGGGTTTATCCTCTGTGGTGTCCCAGTGGGTTTATCCCAGTGGGTTTATCCTAATGGGTTTATCCTCTGTGGTGTCCTAGTGGGTTTATCCTCTGTGGTGTCCTAGTGGGTTTATCCTCTGTGGTGTCCCAGTGGGTTTATCCTCTGTGGTGTCCCAGTGGGTTTATCCTCTGTGGTGTCCCAGTGGGTTTATCCCAGTGGGTTTATCCTATGTGGTGTCCTAGTGGGTTTATCCTCTGTGGTGTCCCAGTGGGTTTATCCTAGTGGGTTCATCCTAGTGGGTTTATCCTATGTGGTGTCCTAGTGGGTTTATCCTCTGTGGTGTCCTAGTGGGTTTATCCTCTGTGGTGTCCCAGTGGGTTTATCCTCTGTGGTGTCCTAGTGGGTTTATCCCAGTGGGTTCATCCTCTGTGGTGTCCCAGTGGGTTTATCCTCTGTGGTGTCCCAGTGGGTTTATCCTAGTGGGATTATCCTCTGTGGTGTCCTAGTGGGTTTATCCCTGTGGTGTCCCAGTGGGTTTATCCTCTGTGGTGTCCCAGTGGGTTTATCTTAGTGGGTGTATCCTCTGTGGTGTCCTAGTGGGTTTATCCCTGTGGTGTCCTAGTGGGTTGATCCTCTGTGGTGTCCCAGTGGGTTTATCTTAGTGGGTGTATCCTCTGTGGTGTCCCAGTGGGTTTATCCCAGTGGGTTTATCCTCTGTGGTGTCCCATTGGGTTTATCTTAGTGGGTGTATCCTCTGTGGTGTCCCAGTGGGTTTATCCCTGTGGTGTCCTAGTGGGTTGATCCTCTGTGGTGTCCCAGTGGGTTTATCCTAGTGGGGTTATCCTCTATGGTGTCCCAGTGGGTTTATCCCAGTGGGTTTATCCTCTGTGGTGTCTCAGTGGGTTTATCCTCTGTGGTGTCCCAGTGGGTTAATCCTCTGTGGTGTCCCAGTGGGTTTATCCTCTGTGGTGTCCTAGTGGGTTTATCCTCTGTGGTGTCCCAGTGGGTTTATCCTATGTGGTGTCTCTGTGGGTTTATCCTCTGTGGTGTCCTAGTGGGTTTATCCTCTGTGGTGTCCCAGTGGGTTTATCCCAGTGGGTTTATCCTCTGTGGTGTCTCAGTGGGTTTATCCCAGTGGGGTTATCCTCTGTGGTGTCCCAGTGGGTTTATCCTCTGTGGTGTCCCAGTGGGTTTATCCCAGTGGGGTTATCCTCTGTGGTGTCCCAGTGGGTTTATCCTAGTGGGTTTATCCTCTGTGGTTCCCAGTGGGTTTATCCTAGTGGGTTTATCCTCTGTGGTGTCCCAGTGGGTTTATCCCAGTGGGTTTATCCTCTGTGGTGTCCCAGTGGGTTTATCCTCTGTGGTGTCCCAGTGGGTTTATCCTATTGGGTTTATCCTCTGTGGTGTCCCAGTGGGTTTATCCCAGTGGGTTTATCCTCTGTGGTGTCCTACTGGGTTTATCCTCTGTGGTGTCCCAGTGGGTTTATCCTCTGTGGTGTCCCAGTGGGTTTTTCCTAGTGGGATTATCCTCTGTGGTGTCCTAGTGGGTTTATCCCTGTGGTGTCCCAGTGGGTTTATCCTCTGTGGTGTCCCAGTGGGTTTATCTTAGTGGGTGTATCCTCTGTGGTGTCCTAGTGGGTTTATCCCTGTGGTGTCCTAGTGGGTTGATCCTCTATGGTGTCCCAGTGGGTTTATCCTAGTGGGTTTATCCTCTGTGGTGTCCCAGTGGGTTTATCTTAGTGGGTGTATCCTCTGTGGTGTCCCAGTGGGTTTATCCCAGTGGGTTTATCCTCTGTGGTGTCCCAGTGGGTTTATCTTAGTGGGTGTATCCTCTGTGGTGTCCCAGTGGGTTTATCCCTGTGGTGTCCTAGTGGGTTGATCCTCTGTGGTGTCCCAGTGGGTTTATCCTAGTGGGGTTATCCTCTGTGGTGTCTCAGTGGGTTTAGCCTAGTGGGTTTATCCTCTGTGGTGTCCCAGTGGGTTAATCCTCTGTGGTGTCCCAGTGGGTTTATCCTCTGTGGTGTCCCAGTGGGTTTATCCTCTGTGGTGTCCTAGTGGGTTTATCCTCTGTGGTGTCCCAGTGGGTTTATCCTATGTGGTGTCTCTGTGGGTTTATCCTCTGTGGTGTCCTAGTGGGTTTATCCTCTGTGGTGTCCCAGTGGGTTTATCCCAGTGGGTTTATCCTCTGTGGTGTCTCAGTGGGTTTATCCCAGTGGGGTTATCCTCTGTGGTGTCCCAGTGGGTTTATCCTCTGTGGTGTCCCAGTGGGTTTATCCCAGTGGGGTTATCCTCTGTGGTGTCCCAGTGGGTTTATCCTAGTGGGTTTATCCTCTGTGGTGTCCCAGTGGGTTTATCCTAGTGGGTTTATCCTCTGTGGTGTCCCAGTGGGTTTATCCTCTGTGGTGTCCCAGTGGGTTTATCCTAGTGGGTTTATCCTCTGTGCTGTCCCAGTGGGTTTATCCTCTGTGGTGTCCCAGTGGGTTTATCCCAGTGGGTTTATCCTAGTGGGTTTATCCTCTGTGGTGTCCCAGTGGGTTTATCCCAGTGGGTATATCCTCTGTGGTGTCCTAGTGGGTTTATCCTCTGTGGTGTCCCAGTGGGTTTATCCTAGTGGGATTATCCTCTGTGGTGTCCTAGTGGGTTTATCCCTGTGGTGTCCCAGTGGGTTTATCCTCTGTGGTGTCCCAGTGGGTTTATCTTAGTGGGTGTATCCTCTGTGGTGTCCTAGTGGGTTTATCCCTGTGGTGTCCTAGTGGGTTGATCCTCTGTGGTGTCCCAGTGGGTTTATCCTAGTGGGTTTATCCTCTGTGGTGTCCCAGTGGGTTTATCTTAGTGGGTGTATCCTCTGTGGTGTCCCAGTGGGTTTATCCCAGTGGGTTTATCCTCTGTGGTGTCCCAGTGGGTTTATCTTAGTGGGTGTATCCTCTGTGGTGTCCCAGTGGGTTTATCCCTGTGGTGTCCTAGTGGGTTGATCCTCTGTGGTGTCCCAGTGGGTTTATCCTAGTGGGGTTATCCTCTGTGGTGTCTCAGTGGGTTTAGCCTAGTGGGTTTATCCTCTGTGGTGTCCCAGTGGGTTAATCCTCTGTGGTGTCCCAGTGGGTTTATCCTCTGTGGTGTCCTAGTGGGTTTATCCTCTGTGGTGTCCCAGTGGGTTTATCCTCTGTGGTGTCTCTGTGGGTTTATCCTCTGTGGTGTCCCAGTGGGTTTATCCTCTGTGGTGTCCCAGTGGGTTTATCCTAGTGGGTTTATCCTCTGTGCTGTCCCAGTGGGTTTATCCTCTGTGGTGTCCCAGTGGGTTTATCCCAGTGGGTTTATCCTAGTGGGTTTATCCTCTGTGGTGTCCCAGTGGGTTTATCCTCTGTGGTGTCCCAGTGGGTTTATCCCAGTGGGTATATCCTCTGTGGTGTCCTAGTGGGTTTATCCTCTGTGGTGTCCCAGTGGGTTTATCCTAGTGGGATTATCCTCTGTGGTGTCCTAGTGGGTTTATCCCTGTGTTGTCCCAGTGGGTTTATCCTCTGTGGTGTCCCAGTGGGTTTATCTTAGTGGGTGTATCCTCTGTGGTGTCCTAGTGGGTTTATCCCTGTGGTGTCCTAGTGGGTTGATCCTCTGTGGTGTCCCAGTGGGTTTATCCTAGTGGGTTTATCCTCTGTGGTGTCCCAGTGGGTTTATCTTAGTGGGTGTATCCTCTGTGGTGTCCCAGTGGGTTTATCCCAGTGGGTTTATCCTCTGTGGTGTCCCAGTGGGTTTATCTTAGTGGGTGTATCCTCTGTGGTGTCCCAGTGGGTTTATCCCTGTGGTGTCCTAGTGGGTTGATCCTCTGTGGTGTCCCAGTGGGTTTATCCTAGTGGGGTTATCCTCTGTGGTGTCTCAGTGGGTTTAGCCTAGTGGGTTTATCCTCTGTGGTGTCCCAGTGGGTTAATCCTCTGTGGTGTCCCAGTGGGTTTATCCTCTGTGGTGTCCTAGTGGGTTTATCCTCTGTGGTGTCCCAGTGGGTTTATCCTATGTGGTGTCTCTGTGGGTTTATCCTCTGTGGTGTCCTAGTGGGTTTATCCTCTGTGGTGTCCCAGTGGGTTTATCCCAGTGGGTTTATCCTCTGTGGTGTCTCAGTGGGTTTATCCCTGTGGTGTCCTAGTGGGTTGATCCTCTGTGGTGTCCCAGTGGGTTTATCCTAGTGGGTTTATCCTCTGTGGTGTCCCAGTGGGTTTATCTTAGTGGGTGTATCCTCTGTGGTGTCCCAGTGGGTTTATCCCAGTGGGTTTATCCTCTGTGGTGTCCCAGTGGGTTTATCTTAGTGGGTGTATCCTCTGTGGTGTCCCAGTGGGTTTATCCCTGTGGTGTCCTAGTGGGTTGATCCTCTGTGGTGTCCCAGTGGGTTTATCCTAGTGGGGTTATCCTCTGTGGTGTCTCAGTGGGTTTAGCCTAGTGGGTTTATCCTCTGTGGTGTCCCAGTGGGTTAATCCTCTGTGGTGTCCCAGTGGGTTTATCCTCTGTGGTGTCCTAGTGGGTTTATCCTCTGTGGTGTCCCAGTGGGTTTATCCTATGTGGTGTCTCTGTGGGTTTATCCTCTGTGGTGTCCTAGTGGGTTTATCCTCTGTGGTGTCCCAGTGGGTTTATCCCAGTGGGTTTATCCTAGTGGGTTTATCCTCTGTGGTGTCCCAGTGGGTTTATCCTCTGTGGTGTCCCAGTGGGTTTATCCCAGTGGGTATATCCTCTGTGGTGTCCTAGTGGGTTTATCCTCTGTGGTGTCCCAGTGGGTTTATCCTCTGTGGTGTCCTAGTGGGTTTATCCTCTGTGGTGTCCCAGTGGGTTTATCCTAGTGGGTTTATCCCAGTGGGGTTATCCTCTGTTTTGTCCCAATGGGTTTATCCTAGTGGGTTAATCATCTGTGGTGTCCCAGTGGGTTTATCCCAGTGGGTTTATCCTAGTGGGTTAATCCTCTGTGGTGTCCCAGTGGGTTTATCCTCTGTGGTGTCCTAGTGGGTTTATCCTCTGTGGTGTCCCAGTGGGTTTATCCTATGTGGTGTCCCTGTGGGTTTATCCTAGTGGGTTTATCCTCTGTGGTGTCCTAGTGGGTTTATCCTCTGTGGTGTCCCAGTGGGTTTATCCTCTGTGGTGTCCCAGTGGGTTTATCCTCTGTGGTGTCCCAGTGGGTTTATCCTCTGTGGTGTCCCAGTGGGTTTATCCTAGTGGGTGTATCCTCTGTGGTGTCCTAGTGGGTTTATCCCTGTGGTGTCCTAGTGGTTTTATCATCTGTGGTGTCCCAGCTGGTTTATCCCAGTGGGTTTATCATCTGTGGTGTCCCAGTGGGTTTATTCTCTGTGGTGTCCTAGTGGGTTTATCCTCTGTGGTGTCCCAGTGGGTTTATCCCAGTGGGTTTATCCCCTGTGGTGTCCTAGTGGGTTTATCCCAGTGGGTTTATCCTCTGTGGTGTCCCAGTGGGTTTATCCTCTGTGGTGTCCTAGTGGGTTTATCCTCTGTGGTGTCCCAGTGGGTTTATCCTATGTGGTGTCTCTGTGGGTTTATCCTCTGTGGTGTCCTAGTGGGTTTATCCTCTGTGGTGTCCCAGTGGGTTTATCCCAGTGGGTTTATCCTCTGTGGTGTCTCAGTGGGTTTATCCCAGTGGGGTTATCCTCTGTGGTGTCTCAGTGGGTTTATCCTCTGTGGTGTCCCAGTGGGTTTATCCCAGTGGGGTTATCCTCTGTGGTGTCCCAGTGGGTTTATCCTAGTGGGTTTATCCTCTGTGGTGTCCCAGTGGGTTTATCCTAGTGGGTTTATCCTCTGTGGTGTCCCAGTGGGTTTATCCTCTGTGGTGTCCTAGTGGGTTTATCCTCTGTGGTGTCCCAGTGGGTTTATCCTAGTGGGTGTATCCTCTGTGGTGTCCTAGTGGGTTTATCCCTGTGGTGTCCTAGTGGTTTTATCATCTGTGGTGTCCCAGCTGGTTTATCCCAGTGGGTTTATCCTCTGTGGTGTCCCAGTGGGTTTATTCTCTGTGGTGTCCTAGTGGGTTTATCCTCTGTGGTGTCCCAGTGGGTTTATCCCAGTGGGTTTATCCTCTGTGGTGTCCTAGTGGGTTTATCCCAGTGGGTTTATCCCAGTGGGTTAATCCCAGTGGGTTAATCCTCTGTGGTGTCCCAGTGGGTTTATCCTCTGTGGTGTCCCAGTGGGTTTATCCTCTGTGGTGTCCCAGTGGGTTTATCCTATGTGGTGTCTCTGTGGGTTTATCCTCTGTGGTGTCCTAGTGGGTTTATCCTCTGTGGTGTCCCAGTGGGTTTATCCCAGTGGGTTTATCCTCTGTGGTGTCTCAGTGGGGTTATCCTCTGTGGTGTCCCAGTGGGTTTATCCTAGTGGGTTTATCCTCTGTGGTGTCCCAGTGGGTTTATCCTAGTGGGTTTATCCTCTGTGGTGTCCCAGTGGGTTTATCCTCTGTGGTGTCCTAGTGGGTTTATCCTCTGTGGTGTCCCAGTGGGTTTATCCTAGTGGGTTTATCCCAGTGGGGTTATCCTCTGTTGTGTCCCAATGGGTTTATCCTAGTGGGTTAATCATCTGTGGTGTCCCAGTGGGTTTATCCTAGTGGTTTAATCCTCTGTGGTGTCCTAGTGGGTTTATCCTCTGTGGTGTCCCAGTGGGTTTATCCTATGTGGTGTCCCTGTGGGTTTATCCTAGTGGGTTTATCCTCTGTGGTGTCCTAGTGGGTTTATCCTCTGTGGTGTCCCAGTGGGTTTATCCTCTGTGGTGTCCCAGTGGGTTTATCCTAGTGGGTTTATCCTCTGTGGTGTCCCAGTGGGTTTATCCTATTGGGTTTATCCTCTGTGGTGTCCCAGTGGGTTTATCCTATGTGGTGTCCTACTGGGTTTATCCTCTGTGGTGTCCCAGTGGGTTTATCCTCTGTGGTGTCCCAGTGGGTTTATCCTAGTGGGTGTATCCTCTGTGGTGTCCTAGTGGGTTTATCCCTGTGGTGTCCTAGTGGTTTTATCCTCTGTGGTGTCCCAGCTGGTTTATCCCAGTGGGTTTATCCTCTGTGGTGTCCCAGTGGGTTTATCCCAGTGGGTTTATCCTCTGTGGTGTCCTAGTGGGTTTATCCCAGTGGGTTTATCCTAGTGGGCTAATCCTCTGTGGTGTCCCAGTGGGTTTATCCTAGTTGCGTTATCCTCTGTGGTGTCCTAGTGGGTTTATCCTCTGTGGTGTCCCAGTGGGTTTATCCTCTGTGGTGTCCCAGTGGGTTTATCCTCTGTGGTGTCCCAGTGGGTTTATCCTCTGTGGTGTCCCAGTGGGTTTATCCTCTGTGGTGTCCCAGTGGGTTTATCCTCTGTGGTGTCCTAGTGGTTTTATCCTCTGTGGTGTCCCAGTGGGTTTATCCTCTGTGGTGTCCTAGTGGGTTTATCCCAGTGGGTTAATCCTCTGTGGTGTCCCAGTGGGTTTATCCTAGTGGGGTTATCCTCTGTGGTGTCCTAGTGGGTTAATCCTCTGTGGTGTCCCAGTGGGTTTATCCTCTGTGGTGTCCTAGTGGGTTAATCCTCTGTGGTGTCCCAGTGGGTTTATCGCAGTGGGGTTATCCTCTGTGGTGTCCCAGTGGGTTTATCCTAGTAAGTTTATCCTCTGTGGTGTCCCAGTGGGTTTATCTTAGTGGGTGTATCCTCTGTGGTGTCCTAGTGGGTTTATCCCTGTGGTGTCCTAGTGGGTTGATCCTCTGTGGTGTCCTAGTGGGTTTATCCTCTGTTGTGTCCCAATGGGTTTATCCTAGTGGGTTAATCATCTGTGGTGTCCCAGTGGGTTTATCCCAGTGGGTTTATCCTAGTGGGTTAATCCTCTGTGGTGTCCTAGTGGGTTTATCCTCTGTGGTGTCCCAGTGGGTTTATCCTATGTGGTGTCCCTGTGGGTTTATCCTAGTGGGTTTATCCTCTGTGGTGTCCTAGTGGGTTTATCCTCTGTGGTGTCCCAGTGGGTTTATCCTCTGTGGTGTCCCAGTGGGTTTATCCTAGTGGGTTTATCCTCTGTGGTGTCCCAGTGGGTTTATCCTCTGTGGTGTCCCAGTGGGTTTATCCCAGTGGGTTTATCCTATGTGGTGTCCTACTGGGTTTATCCTCTGTGGTTTCCCAGTGGGTTTATCCTCTGTGGTGTCCCAGTGGGTTTATCCTAGTGGGTGTATCCTCTGTGGTGTCCTAGTGGGTTTATCCCTATGGTGTCCTAGTGGTTTTATCCTCTGTGGTGTCCCAGCTAGTTTATCCCAGTGGGTTTATCCTCTGTGGTGTCCCAGTGGGTTTATCCCAGTGGGTTTATCCTCTGTGGTGTCCTAGTGGGTTTATCCCAGTGGGTTTATCCTAGTGGGCTAATCCTCTGTGGTGTCCCAGTGGGTTTATCCTAGTGGCGTTATCCTCTGTGGTGTCCTAGTGGGTTTATCCTCTGTGGTGTCCCAGTGGGTTTATCCTCTGTGGTGTCCCAGTGGGTTTATCCTCTGTGGTGTCCCAGTGGGTTTATCCTCTGTGGTGTCCCAGTGGGTTTATCCTCTGTGGTGTCCCAGTGGGTTTATCCTCTGTGGTGTCCTAGTGGTTTTATCCTCTGTGGTGTCCCAGTGGGTTTATCCTCTGTGGTGTCCTAGTGGGTTTATCCCAGTGGGTTAATCCTCTGTGGTGTCCCAGTGGGTTTATCCTAGTGGGGTTATCCTCTGTGGTGTCCTAGTGGGTTAATCCTCTGTGGTGTCCCAGTGGGTTTATCCTCTGTGGTGTCCTAGTGGGTTAATCCTCTGTGGTGTCCCAGTGGGTTTATCGCAGTGGGGTTATCCTCTGTGGTGTCCCAGTGGGTTTATCCTAGTAAGTTTATCCTCTGTGGTGTCCCAGTGGGTTTATCTTAGTGGGTGTATCCTCTGTGGTGTCCTAGTGGGTTTATCCCTGTGGTGTCCTAGTGGGTTGATCCTCTGTGGTGTCCTAGTGGGTTGATCCTCTGTGGTGTCCTAGAGGGTTTGTCCCAGTGGGTTTATCCTCTGTGGTGTCCCAGTGGGTTTATCCTCTGTGGTGTCCTAGTGGGTTTATCCTCTGTGGTGTCCCAGTGGGTTTATCCCAGTGGGTTTATCCTCTGTGGTGTCCTAGTGGGTTAATCCTCTGTGCTGTCCCAGTGGGTTTATCCTAGCGGGGTTATCCTCTGTGGTGTCCTAGTGGTTTTATCCTCTGTGGTGTCCCAGTGGGTTTATCCTCTGTGGTGTCCTAGTGGGTTTATCCCAGTGGGTTAATCCTCTGTGGTGTCCCAGTGGGTTTATCCTAGTGGGGTTATCCTCTGTGGTGTCCTAGTGGGTTAATCCTCTGTGGTGTCCCAGTGGGTTTATCCTCTGTGGTGTCCTAGTGGGTTAATCCTCTGTGGTGTCCCAGTGGGTTTATCGCAGTGGGGTTATCCTCTGTGGTGTCCCAGTGGGTTTATCCTAGTAAGTTTATCCTCTGTGGTGTCCCAGTGGGTTTATCTTAGTGGGTGTATCCTCTGTGGTGTCCTAGTGGGTTTATCCCTGTGGTGTCCTAGTGGGTTGATCCTCTGTGGTGTCCTAGTGGGTTTATCCTCTGTGGTGTCCCAGTGGGTTTATCCCAGTGGGTTTATCCTCTGTGGTGTCCTAGTGGGTTTATCCTCTGTGGTGTCCCAGTGGGTTTATCCTCTGTGGTGTCCCAGTGGGTTTATCCTAGTGGGTTTATCCCAGTGGGGTTATCCTCTGTTGTGTCCCAATGGGTTTATCCTAGTGGGTTAATCATCTGTGGTGTCCCAGTGGGTTTATCCCAGTGGGTTTATCCTAGTGGGTTAATCCTCTGTGGTGTCCTAGTGGGTTTATCCTCTGTGGTGTCCCAGTGGGTTTATCCTATGTGGTGTCCCTGTGGGTTTATCCTAGTGGGTTTATCCTCTGTGGTGTCCTAGTGGGTTTATCCTCTGTGGTGTCCCAGTGGGTTTATCCTCTGTGGTGTCCCAGTGGGTTTATCCTAGTGGGTTTATCCTCTGTGGTGTCCCAGTGGGTTTATCCTATTGGGTTTATCCTCTGTGGTGTCCCAGTGGGTTTATCCCAGTGGGTTTATCCTATGTGGTGTCCTACTGGGTTTATCCTCTGTGGTTTCCCAGTGGGTTTATCCTCTGTGGTGTCCCAGTGGGTTTATCCTAGTGGGTGTATCCTCTGTGGTGTCCTAGTGGGTTTATCCCTGTGGTGTCCTAGTGGTTTTATCCTCTGTGGTGTCCCAGCTGGTTTATCCCAGTGGGTTTATCCTCTGTGGTGTCCCAGTGGGTTTATCCCAGTGGGTTTATCCTCTGTGGTGTCCTAGTGGGTTTATCCCAGTGGGTTTATCCTAGTGGGCTAATCCTCTGTGGTGTCCCAGTGGGTTTATCCTAGTGGCGTTATCCTCTGTGGTGTCCTAGTGGGTTTATCCTCTGTGGTGTCCCAGTGGGTTTATCCTCTGTGGTGTCCCAGTGGGTTTATCCTCTGTGGTGTCCCAGTGGGTTTATCCTCTGTGGTGTCCCAGTGGGTTTATCCTCTGTGGTGTCCCAGTGGGTTTATCCTCTGTGGTGTCCCAGTGGGTTTATCCTCTGTGGTGTCCTAGTGGTTTTATCCTCTGTGGTGTCCCAGTGGGTTTATCCTCTGTGGTGTCCTAGTGGGTTTATCCCAGTGGGTTAATCCTCTGTGGTGTCCCAGTGGGTTTATCCTAGTGGGGTTATCCTCTGTGGTGTCCTAGTGGGTTAATCCTCTGTGGTGTCCCAGTGGGTTTATCCTCTGTGGTGTCCTAGTGGGTTAATCCTCTGTGGTGTCCCAGTGGGTTTATCGCAGTGGGGTTATCCTCTGTGGTGTCCCAGTGGGTTTATCCTAGTAAGTTTATCCTCTGTGGTGTCCCAGTGGGTTTATCTTAGTGGGTGTATCCTCTGTGGTGTCCTAGTGGGTTTATCCCTGTGGTGTCCTAGTGGGTTGATCCTCTGTGGTGTCCTAGTGGGTTGATCCTCTGTGGTGTCCTAGAGGGTTTGTCCCAGTGGGTTTATCCTCTGTGGTGTCCCAGTGGGTTTATCCTCTGTGGTGTCCTAGTGGGTTTATCCTCTGTGGTGTCCCAGTGGGTTTATCCCAGTGGGTTTATCCTCTGTGGTGTCCTAGTGGGTTAATCCTCTGTGGTGTCCCAGTGGGTTTATCCTAGCGGGGTTATCCTCTGTGGTGTCCTAGTGGGTTAATCCTCTGTGGTGTCCCAGTGGGTTTATCCTAGTGGGGTTATCCTCTGTGGTGTCCTAGTGGGTTTATCCTCTGTGGTGTCCCAGTGGGTTTATCCTAGTGGGTTTATCCTCTGTGGTGTCCCAGTGGGTTTATCCCAGTGGGGTGATCCTCTGTGGTGTCCCAGTGGGGTTATCCTAGTGGGTTTATCCTCTGTGGTGTCCCAGTGGGTTTATCCTAGTGGGTTTATCCTCTGTGGTGTCCCAGTGGGTTTATCCCAGTGGGTTTATCCTCTGTGGTGTCCCAGTGGGGTTATCCTCTGTGGTGTCCCAGTGGGTTTATCCTAGTGGGTTTATCCTCTGTGGTGTCCCAGTGGGTTTATCCTCTGTGGTGTCCCAGTGGGTTTATCCTCTGTGGTGTCCTAGTGGGTTTATCCTCTGTGGTGTCCCAGTGGGTTTATCCTAGTGGGTTTATCCTCTGTGGTGTCCTAGTGGGTTTATCCCAGTGGGTTTATCCTCTGTGGTGTCCCAGTGGGTTAATCTTAGTGGGTTTATCCTCTGTGCTGTCCCAGTGGGTTTATCCCAGTGGGTTTATCCTAGTGGGTTTATCCTCTGTGGTGTCCCAGTGGGTTTATCCTAGTGGCGTTATCCTCTGTGGTGTCCTAGTGGGTTTATCCTCTGTGGTGTCCCAGTGGGTTTATCCTCTGTGGTGTCCCAGTGGGTTTATCCTCTGTGGTGTCCCAGTGGGTTTATCCTCTGTGGTGTCCCAGTGGGTTTATCCTCTGTGGTGTCCCAGTGGGTTTATCCTCTGTGGTGTCCTAGTGGTTTTATCCTCTGTGGTGTCCTAGTGGTTTTATCCTCTGTGGTGTCCCAGTGGGTTTATCCTCTGTGGTGTCCTAGTGGGTTTATCCCAGTGGGTTAATCCTCTGTGGTGTCCCAGTGGGTTTATCCTAGTGGGGTTATCCTCTGTGGTGTCCTAGTGGGTTAATCCTCTGTGGTGTCCCAGTGGGTTTATCCTCTGTGGTGTCCTAGTGGGTTAATCCTCTGTGGTGTCCCAGTGGGTTTATCGCAGTGGGGTTATCCTCTGTGGTGTCCCAGTGGGTTTATCCTAGTAAGTTTATCCTCTGTGGTGTCCCAGTGGGTTTATCTTAGTGGGTGTATCCTATGTGGTGTCCTAGTGGGTTTATCCCTGTGGTGTCCTAGTGGGTTGATCCTCTGTGGTGTCCTAGTGGGTTGATCCTCTGTGGTGTCCTAGAGGGTTTGTCCCAGTGGGTTTATCCTCTGTGGTGTCCCAGTGGGTTTATCCTCTGTGGTGTCCTAGTGGGTTTATCCTCTGTGGTGTCCCAGTGGGTTTATCCTCTGTGGTGTCCTAGTGGGTTAATCCTCTGTGGTGTCCCAGTGGGTTTATCCTAGCGGGGTTATCCTCTGTGGTGTCCTAGTGGTTTTATCCTCTGTGGTGTCCCAGTGGGTTTATCCTCTGTGGTGTCCTAGTGGGTTTATCCCAGTGGGTTAATCCTCTGTGGTGTCCCAGTGGGTTTATCCTAGTGGGGTTATCCTCTGTGGTGTCCTAGTGGGTTAATCCTCTGTGGTGTCCCAGTGGGTTTATCCTCTGTGGTGTCCTAGTGGGTTAATCCTCTGTGGTGTCCCAGTGGGTTTATCGCAGTGGGGTTATCCTCTGTGGTGTCCCAGTGGGTTTATCCTAGTAAGTTTATCCTCTGTGGTGTCCCAGTGGGTTTATCTTAGTGGGTGTATCCTCTGTGGTGTCCTAGTGGGTTTATCCCTGTGGTGTCCTAGTGGGTTGATCCTCTGTGGTGTCCTAGTGGGTTTATCCTCTGTGGTGTCCCAGTGGGTTTATCCTCTGTGGTGTCCCAGTGGGTTTATCCCAGTGGGTTTATCCTCTGTGGTGTCCTAGTGGGTTTATCCTCTGTGGTGTCCCAGTGGGTTTATCCTCTGTGGTGTCCTAGTGGGTTTATCCTCTGTGGTGTCCCAGTGGGTTTATCCTAGTGGGTTTATCCCAGTGGGGTTATCCTCTGTTGTGTCCCAATGGGTTTATCCTAGTGGGTTAATCATCTGTGGTGTCCCAGTGGGTTTATCCCAGTGGGTTTATCCTAGTGGGTTAATCCTCTGTGGTGTCCTAGTGGGTTTATCCTCTGTGGTGTCCCAGTGGGTTTATCCTATGTGGTGTCCCTGTGGGTTTATCCTAGTGGGTTTATCCTCTGTGGTGTCCTAGTGGGTTTATCCTCTGTGGTGTCCCAGTGGGTTTATCCTCTGTGGTGTCCCAGTGGGTTTATCCTAGTGGGTTTATCCTCTGTGGTGTCCCAGTGGGTTTATCCTATTGGGTTTATCCTCTGTGGTGTCCCAGTGGGTTTATCCCAGTGGGTTTATCCTATGTGGTGTCCTACTGGGTTTATCCTCTGTGGTTTCCCAGTGGGTTTATCCTCTGTGGTGTCCCAGTGGGTTTATCCTAGTGGGTGTATCCTCTGTGGTGTCCTAGTGGGTTTATCCCTGTGGTGTCCTAGTGGTTTTATCCTCTGTGGTGTCCCAGCTGGTTTATCCCAGTGGGTTTATCCTCTGTGGTGTCCCAGTGGGTTTATCCCAGTGGGTTTATCCTCTGTGGTGTCCTAGTGGGTTTATCCCAGTGGGTTTATCCTAGTGGGCTAATCCTCTGTGGTGTCCCAGTGGGTTTATCCTAGTGGCGTTATCCTCTGTGGTGTCCTAGTGGGTTTATCCTCTGTGGTGTCCCAGTGGGTTTATCCTCTGTGGTGTCCCAGTGGGTTTATCCTCTGTGGTGTCCCAGTGGGTTTATCCTCTGTGGTGTCCCAGTGGGTTTATCCTCTGTGGTGTCCCAGTGGGTTTATCCTCTGTGGTGTCCCAGTGGGTTTATCCTCTGTGGTGTCCTAGTGGTTTTATCCTCTGTGGTGTCCCAGTTGGTTTATCCTCTGTGGTGTCCTAGTGGGTTTATCCCAGTGGGTTAATCCTCTGTGGTGTCCCAGTGGGTTTATCCTAGTGGGGTTATCCTCTGTGGTGTCCTAGTGGGTTAATCCTCTGTGGTGTCCCAGTGGGTTTATCCTCTGTGGTGTCCTAGTGGGTTAATCCTCTGTGGTGTCCCAGTGGGTTTATCGCAGTGGGGTTATCCTCTGTGGTGTCCCAGTGGGTTTAACCTAGTAAGTTTATCCTCTGTGGTGTCCCAGTGGGTTTATCTTAGTGGGTGTATCCTCTGTGGTGTCCTAGTGGGTTTATCCCTGTGGTGTCCTAGTGGGTTGATCCTCTGTGGTGTCCTAGTGGGTTGATCCTCTGTGGTGTCCTAGAGGGTTTGTCCCAGTGGGTTTATCCTCTGTGGTGTCCCAGTGGGTTTATCCTCTGTGGTGTCCTAGTGGGTTTATCCTCTGTGGTGTCCCAGTGGGTTTATCCCAGTGGGTTTATCCTCTGTGGTGTCCTAGTGGGTTAATCCTCTGTGGTGTCCCAGTGGGTTTATCCTAGCGGGGTTATCCTCTGTGGTGTCCTAGTGGGTTAATCCTCTGTGGTGTCCCAGTGGGGTTATCCTCTGTGGTGTCCTAGTGGGTTTATCCTCTGTGGTGTCCCAGTGGGTTTATCCTAGTGGGTTTATCCTCTGTGGTGTCCCAGTGGGTTTATCCCAGTGGGGTGATCCTCTGTGGTGTCCCAGTGGGGTTATCCTAGTGGGTTTATCCTCTGTGGTGTCCCAGTGGGTTTATCCTAGTGGGTTTATCCTCTGTGGTGTCCCAGTGGGTTTATCCCAGTGGGTTTATCCTCTGTGGTGTCCCAGTGGGGTTATCCTCTGTGGTGTCCCAGTGGGTTTATCCTAGTGGGTTTATCCTCTGTGGTGTCCCAGTGGGTTTATCCTCTGTGGTGTCCCAGTGGGTTTATCCTCTGTGGTGTCCTAGTGGGTTTATCCTCTGTGGTGTCCCAGTGGGTTTATCCTAGTGGGTTTATCCTCTGTGGTGTCCTAGTGGGTTTATCCCAGTGGGTTTATCCTCTGTGGTGTCCCAGTGGGTTTATCCTAGTGGGTTTATCCTCTGTGGTGTCCCAGTGGGTTTATCCTAGTGGGTTTATCCTCTGTGGTGTCCCAGTGGGTTTATCCCAGTGGGTTTATCCTCTGTGGTGTACTAGTGGGTTTATCCCAGTGGGTTTATCCTCTGTGGTGTCCCAGTGGGTTTATCCTCTGTGGTGTCCCAGTGGGTTTATCCTAGTGGGTTTATCCCAGTGGGTTTATCCTAGTGGGTTAATCATCTGTGGTGTCCCAGTGGGTTTAATCTAGTGGGTTAATCCTCTGTGGTGTCCCAGTGGGTTTATCCTCTGTGGTGTCCCAGTGGGTTTATCCCAGTGGGTTTATCCTCTGTGGTGTCCCAATGGGTTTATCCTAGTGGGTTTATCCCAGTGGGTTTATCCTAGTGGGTTAATTATCTGTGGTGTCCCAGTGGGTTTATCCCAGTGGGTTTATCCTAGTGGGTTAATCCTCTGTGGTGTCCCAGTGGGTTTATCCTCTGTGGTGTCCTAGTGGGTTTATCCTCTGTGGTGTCCCAGTGGGTTTATCCTATGTGGTGTCCCTGTGGGTTTATCCTATGTGGTGTCCCAGTGGGTTTATCCTCTGTGGTGTCCCAGTGGGTTTATCCTCTGTGGTGTCCCAGTGGGTTTATCCCAGTGGGTTTATCCTCTGTGGTGTCCCAGTGGGTTTATCCCAGTGGGATAAAGGAACAGTCTAGGAACAGTGGGTTAACTTGTCTAGGAACAGTGGTTTAACTGGTCTAGGAACAGTGGGTTAACTGGCCTAGGAACAGTGGGTTAACTGGTCTAGGAACAGTGGGTTAACTTGTCTAGGAACAGTGCTTTAACTGGTCTAGGAACAGTGGGTTAACTTGTCTAGGAACAGTGCTTTAACTGGTCTAGGAACAGTGGGTTAACTTGTCTAGGAACAGTGCTTTAACTGGTCTAGGAACAGTGGGTTAACTTGTCTAGGAACAGTGCTTTAACTGGTCTAGGAACAGTGGGTTAACTGGTCTAGGAACAGTGGGTTAACTGGTCTAGGAACAGTGGGTTAACTGGTCTAAGAACAGTGGGTTAACTGACCTAAGAACAGTGGGTTAACTGGTCTAGGAACAGTGGGTTAACAGGTCTAGGAACAGTGGGTTAACTGGTCTAGGAACAGTGGGTTAACTGGTCTAGGAACAGTGGGTTAACTGGTCTAGGAACAGTGGGTTAACTGACCTAAGAACAGTGGGTTAACTGGTCTAGGAACAGTGGGTTAACTGGTCTAGGAACAGTGGGTTAACTGGTCTAGGAACAGTGGGTTAACTGGTCTAGGAACAGTGGGTTAACTGACCTAGGAACAGTGACTTAACTGACCTAGGAACAGTGGGTTAACTGACCTAGGAACAGTGGGTTAACTGGCATAGGAACAGTGGGTTAACTGGTCTAGGAACAGTGGGTTAACTGGCCTAGGAACAGTGGATTAACTGACCTAGGAACAGTGAGTTAACTGACCTAGGAACAGTGGGTTAACTGGTCTAGGAACAGTGGGTTAACTGGTCTAGGAACAGTGGGTTAACTGACCTAGGAACAGTGGGTTAACTGACCTAGGAACAGTGGGTTAACTGACCTAGGAACAGTGGGTTAACTGGCCTAGGAACAGTGGATTAACTGACCTAGGAACAGTGGGTTAACTGGCCTAGGAACAGTGGGTTAACTGGCCTAGGAACAGTGGGTTAACTGGTCTAGGAACAGTGGGTTAACTGGCCTAGGAACAGTGGGTTAACTGGTCAAGGAACAGTGGGTTAACTCACCTAAGAACAGTGGGTTAACTGGTCTAGGAACAGTGGGTTAACTGGTCTAGGAACAGTGGGTTAACTCACCTAAGAACAGTGGGTTAACTGGTCTAGGAACAGTGGGTTAACTGGTCTAGGAACAGTGGGTTAACTGACATAGGAACAGTGGGTTAACTGGCCTAGGAACAGTGGGTTAACTGGTCAAGGAACAGTGGGTTAACTGGTCTAGGAACAGTGGGTTAACTGGTCTAGGAACAGTGGGTTAACTGACCTAAGAACAGTGGGTTAACTGACCTAAGAACAGTGGGTTAACTGGTCTAGGAACAGTGGGTTAACTGGTCTAGGAACAGTGGGTTAACTGACCTAAGAACAGTGGGTTAACTGGTCTAGGAACAGTGGGTTAACTGGTCTAGGAACAGTGGGTTAACTGACCTAGGAACAGTGGGTTAACTGACCTAGGAACAGTGGGTTAACTGACATAGGAACAGTGGGTTAACTGGTCTAGGAACAGTGGGTTAACTGGTCTAGGAACAGTGGGTTAACTGGTCTAGGAACAGTGGGTTAGCTGGTCTAGGAACAGTGGGTTAACTGGTCTAGGAACAGTGGGTTAACTGGTCTAGGAACAGTGGGTTAACTGACATAGGAACAGTGGGTTAACTGGTCTAGGAACAGTGGGTTAACTGGTCTAGGAACAGTGGGTTAACTGGCCTAGGAACAGTGGGTTAACTGGTCTAGGAACAGTGGGTTAACTGACCTAGGAACAGTGGGTTAACTGACCTAGGAACAGTGGGTTAACTGACCTAGGAACAGTGGGTTAACTGACCTAGGAACAGTGGGTTAACTGACCTAGGAACAGTGGGTTAACTGGTCTAGGAACAGTGGGATAGCTGGTCTAGGAACAGTGGGTTAACTGACCTAGGAACAGTGGGTTAACTGACCTAGGAACAGTGGGTTAACTGACCTAGGAACAGTGGGTTAACTGACCTAGGAACAGTGGGTTAACTGGTCTAGGAACAGTGGGTTAACTGGTCTAGGAACAGTGGGTTAACTGGCCTAGGAACAGTGGGTTAACTGGTCTAGGAACAGTGGGTTAGCTGGTCTAGGAACAGTGGGTTAACTGACCTAGGAACAGTGGGTTAACTGGCCTAGGAACAGTGGGTTAACTGGTCTAGGAACAGTGGGTTAACTGCCTGTTCAGGGGCAGAACGACAGATTTGTACATTGTCAGCCTCGGGGATTTGAACTTGCAACCTTCCAGTTACCAGTCCAACACTCTAACCACTAGGCTACCCTGCCGCCTCTACACTCTAACCACTAGGCTACCCTGCCGCCTCTACACTCTAACCACTAGGCTACCCTGCCGCCTCTACACTCTAACCACTAGGCTACCCTGCCGCCTCTACACTCTAACCACTAGGCTACCCTGCCTCCTCTACACTCTAACCACTAGGCTACCCTGCCGCCTCTACACTCTAACCACTAGGCTACCCTGCCGCCTCTACACTCTAACCACTAGGCTACCTGCCTCCTCTACACTCTAACCACTAGGCTACCCTGCCGCCTCTACACTCTAACCACTAGGCTACTCTGCCGCCTCTACACTCTAACCACTAGGCTACCCTGCCGCCTCTACACTCTAACCACTAGGCTACCCTGCCGCCACTACACTCTAACCACTAGGCTACCCTGCCACCTCTACACTCTAACCACTAGGCTACCCTGCCACCTCTACACTCTAACCACTAGGCTACCCTGCCACCTCTACACTCTAACCACTAGGCTACCCTGCCGCCTCTACACTCTAACCACTAGGCTACCCTGCCCCAAATTTGTTCTTATAACTGACTTGCCTAGTTAAATATAGGTAAAATAAATTTAAAATTGACCAACCAATTCTTCAACTAGTATGACTTTTCATATAATAAGTTATTGGTGTTATAAAACAACGCTTTAATGGCACAAATGTTCACTGAGCCAAGTAAAGTCAGTGTTTAGACGGAATCATCATGTCATTTTACGTTGACAGTATTTGCCATGAGCATATAATCACAATCAAAAGAAAATACATGAAGGTTTTTAACAGGCTTTTGGTTTGTGATGGATGCTTTGTGAGTGTCTTTAGATGTGTGTCATGTGACTAGTTAGTGGAAAAGCTTTGATAATGTTTACTGCACTTTTCTGCACTGGTCCACGTAACATCCCAAATGGCACCCTATTCTCTATGGGGCCTCTGGTCAAAAGTAGTGCACTAAATAGGGAATAAGGGTGCCTTTCGGGATGACACCCATTACAGGATTTGATACCCTGCAGAAGGAAAAACCACACCGTCCAGAAAAACTAGTTTCAACCTGAACAGAAAAACAGTAGTGTAATCCACTGTTTAATATCAGTAGGATTATTTAATCCCTGTGTCATGCTGTGGAATCCACATACACAAAGCTGTCAAATATACACTATATCCACATACACAAAGCTGTCAAATGTTTGTCTCTGTTCAGTTATCCTCCATTGCTTGTAGGCTATTGTGGAAAACTCTAGAACCATCTGCAGAGAAAACTCTAGAACCATCTGCAGAGAAAACTCTAGAACCATCTGCAGAGAAAACTCTAGAACCATCTGCAGAGAAAACCATATACATAAAGCTGTAAAATGCTCATTGCGTCTCAGTGTGTTTATTGTCCTTAATAGTGTAGCTTGTTGTAGAAAAACATTGAAAATATATACCAGAAAAAAAGTAAAAATGAATAAGAAAATGCTTTAAAAAAATATATAAAAAAATGTCTCATCAAATATCGTTTGGTGAGCAATTACTTTTATTTTTCAAACGGTGCAGATTTGAGTAAATTAACCTGGGTCAGGTATTCTATATACAGTGAAATAATTGTGAACATTTCATGTTTACAAAGTTTATAGGAAAGTGCATGCTTGATTTAATACACCATAAACTCGACAGACCTGCATGTCGTTTTGTCTGTGTGAACTGAACTGAAATATCACTGGATAACTCAACAGTATTTTGTAATGCTTCAAAACAATGGATTGCAAACATCACTGCAGTCCCATAAACCCTATAAACGAGCTCCACCTTTATAATGAGAAAATCTGACAAACAAATCTGGTTCCCACTGAAAGTGGTTGTACGGGATGCGGTTTTATTTTACATTTGGCCTTCAGCCTTTTTATTGGTTGCCGACGGCAGCGTAGATTTTCCCATGAATGGTGACACAACAACGTCTGTCAGGTGTAGAAGGCAGTGTGACAAAAGGCACGTTGAATCACGGTGTGGGAAAACATCCTCCTACGTCTCAGAGATCGAGGGTTGTAAATCCCAAACGGCACCCTGTTCACCTGCATAGTGCACTACTTTAGACCAGGACTGGCAGCCTATTCACCTGGATAGTGCACTACTTTAGACCAGGACTGGAACCCTGTTCACCTGCATAGTGCACTACTTTAGACCAGGACTGGCACCCTGTTCACCTGGATAGTGCACTACTTTAGACCAGGACTGGCAGCCTATTCACCTGGATAGTGCACTACTTTAGACCAGGACTGGCACCCTATTCACCTGCGTAGTGCACTACTTTAGACCAGGACTGCCACCCTATTCACCTGCGTAGTGCACTACTTTAGACCAGGACTGGCACCCTATTCACCTGCATAGTGCACTACTTTTGAACACTCTTTGTAGTGCACTATACAGGGAATAGAGTTCCATTTGGGAGTCACCTCAGAATATCCCATAATGATAAATCAAGGAGCCAGTCCTCCTTGTCACTGCAGAGTGGAGAAGATCCCCCGCCCCCCTTTCCAAGTCTGTCAAATGAAAACCTCCTGTGTTTCTTACAAATAAATGTGACTCATTTAATGACCTGCTTTTAGTGCATATGTACTGTAAGATGGTAAGAAAGTTGACTGAAGGCCAGAAGTATTAGTTCCACTGTCGGGGTTGTCTCAGTGATAGTCATTAAACGTTAGGGGGAACTTTTATTGTCATTAAACATTAGGAATAACATTCATAGACATTAAACATTAGGAATAACGTTCATGGACATTAAACATTAGGAATAACGTTCATGGACATTAAACATTAGGAATAACATTCGTAGTAGACATTAAACATTAGGAATAACGTTCATGGACATTAAACATTAGGAATAACGTTCATGGACATTAAACATTAGGAATAACGTTCATGGACATTAAACATTAGGAATAACGTTCATGGGCATTAAACATTAGGAATAACGTTCATGGGCATTAAACATTAGGAATAACGTTCATGGACATTAAACATTAGGAATAACGTTCATGGACATTAAACATTAGGAATAACGTTCATGGACATTAAACATTAGGAATAACGTTCATAGACATTAAACATTAGGAATAACGTTCATGGACATTAAACATTAGGAATAACGTTCATAGACATTAAACATTAGGAATAACGCATTAAACATTAGGAATAACGTTCATGGACATTAAACATTAGGAATAACGTTCATAGACATTAAACATTAGGAATAACGTTCATAGACATTAAACATTAGGAATAACGTTCATAGACATTAAACATTAGGAATAACGTTCATAGACATTAAACATTAGGAATAACGTTCATAGACATTAAACATTAGGAATAACGTTCATAGACATTAAACATTAGGAATAACGTTCATGGACATTAAACGTTAGGAATAACATTCATAGACATTAAACATTAGGAATAACGTTCATAGACATTAAACGTTAGGGGTAACTTTTATTGTCATTAAACGCTAAGATCATGATGTGTAATCCCTGATTGATTTTGTAAACTATTTCAAACAGCAATATGGATAAATCACCCTATCAATCTGTTCGATCATTTTTTATTCATCCATTGTTGGATCAGTTTGGATTCTATTTAGTCCTCTCTTAAATTTGTATCGCCGCAGTACTTACTCTTCCCTGTTGTCACTCCGTAAGTGTTGTACTCTCAGGGAGGTTATAAACAATGCCATAGTTGCTGGTCAGTTTAGTGCGTCCTGAGTGCCACCATAGAGCTGTGAATTATCACCTCTGAGTGACACCGTGGAGCTGCTGTCCTGGACACGGAGACACTGTACCGGGTTTCTGACCTCATCCGGAATTCCCCCACATTAGTCACCGACTGGAATACATATACCGTCACAAATGGGACCCTGTTCCCTATATAGTGCACTACTTTTGACCAGAGCTCTATATAGCGTGTCGTTTAGGATGCAGACACAAGTGTGGGCCACATGACTCCAGAACCTAGAGAGACTGAGAGTGGCTGGCTGGCTGGTTGGTGTATGTGACTGACACTGTTAATACGTTTCTACATAGCACTGCTGCTGGCGCTGTGGACACTAGGGCCCCTCTGGAGCAGGCCACGCCAGGGCCCCTCTGGCGCTGGCCACGTCAGGGCCCCTCTGGCGCTGGCCACGCCAGGGCCCCTCTGGCGCTGGCCATGCTGGAGCTGGTCACGTCAGGGCCACGCTGGAGCTGGCCATGTCAGGGCCCCTCTGGAGCTGGCCACGCCAGGGCCACGCTGGTACTGCCCACGTTAGGGCCTGCTGGTGCTGGTCTCAGGGCCACGCTGGTACTGCCCACATTAGGGCCTGCTGGTGCAGGTCTCAGGGCCCCTGCTGGTGCTGGTCTCATCAGCCCAGCTGCCCTGCCAACTGCTCCCTGGCATCCCATAAGTAAACGCTAGACAGCAATTGGTTGAATCCGCTGTACAACCAGGCTCAACTATAATGCATTCAGGAAGATGGACACATACACATGAATGAAGGGACCAAGCAGTCTGAACTTATACAAACAGACAGCATAGTGCGTTCCAAATGGCACTCTATTCCCAATACAGTGCATTCCGTCTGACCAGAGACCTATGCAGCGCATAAGGGACAGGATCCTATTGTGGATAAATCCATAGTCTCTATTGACATCTGATCATAGATGATTACAGGAGGCTTCTTGCTGGAGGAGATACCTCACTGTGTCCTCTGACAAATCACAGATGATTACAGGAGGCTCTTGCTAGACCAGATCCTCACTGTGTCCTCTGACAAATCACAGATGATTACAGGAGGCTTCTTGCTAGACCAGATCCTCACTGTGTCCTCTAACCAGTCACAGATGATTACAGGAGGCTTCTTGCTAGACCAGATCCTCACTGTGTCCTCTAACCAATCACAGATGATTACAGGAGGCTTCTTGCTCCTCAGTGTCCTCTAACCAGTCACAGATGATCCTCACTGTGTCCTCTAACCAGTCACAGATGAGGAGGCTTACAGGAGGCTTCACAGATGATTACAGGAGGCTTCTTGCTAGACCAAGTCCTCACTGTGTCCTCTAACCAGGGTCTTGTGGAGATAATCAGCAGAACGGAGCACGCCTTGGAGACAGATAGAGATAGAAGCACGTATTGGAGATGGAAGGAAACAGAGACTGCCTGACGTAGCTGCTAACACGTAAACACATACATTTCTTATGAGGTAATGGAGGTTTGGTGACTGTGTCCTGATGCCTGATGCCTGAGCGTTAAGGTAATTAATGATGGAAGGGTTTCATGTTGATGGAAGGGTTTCATGTTGATGTAAGGGGTTCATGTGTCATTGTAAATATCAGGTTTAATCACAGCTAGAGGTCAGTTCGGTGAGTGGCAGTTGTCCCAGCTCAGAGGAGAAGAGAAGAGGGTACGGTTCGAAGCTGGAAGTCCTTGTGTGTGTGTGTGTGTGTGTGTGTTAGATGAACTACTAAACTTTGTACAATTAGCAGAGGTTTTCAACTAGTACAGTAGGATGTATGGTGTTTGTCCTAGCTCAGAAAGGAGACAGACTGTGAGGTGGTTGAGGCTGAAGGTCCTTGTGTGTCTACGGATGGAAGGAACACAATAGGTTGTTTCAGCACCGGCTCCGTTTAGAACGGAGAGCAACACCAGGAGACTGGGAACCTACGGAGAGCAACACCAGGAGACTGGGAACCTGCGGAGAGCAACACCAGGAGACTGGGAACCTGCGGAGAGCAACACCAGGAGACTGGGAACCTACAGAGAGCAACACCAGGAGACTGGGAACCTACAGAGAGCAACACCAGGAGACTGAGAACCTACGGAGAGCAACACCAGGAGACTGGGAACCTACGGAGAGCAACACCAGGAGACCGGGAACCTACGGAGAGCAACACCAGGAGACCGGGAACCTACGGAGAGCAACAACAGGAGACCGGGAACCTACGGAGAGCAACAACAGGAGACCGGGAAGCTACGGCTCCGTTAAGAACAGAGAGCAACACCAGGAGACCTGGAACCTACGGAGAGCAACACCAGGAGACTGGGAACCTGCGGAGAGCAACACCAGGAGACTGGGAACCTACGGAGAGCAACACCAGGAGACTGGGAACCTGCGGAGAGCAACACCAGGAGACTGGGAACCTACGGAGAGCAACACCAGGAGACCGGGAACCTACGGAGAGCAACACCAGGAGACCGGGAACCTATGGAGAGCAACAACAGGAGACCGGGAACCTATGGAGAGCAACAACAGGAGACCTGGAACCTACGGAGAGCAACACCAGGAGACTGGGAACCTGCGGAGAGCAACACCAGGAGACTGGGATCATACGGAGAGCAACACCAGGAGACTGGGAACCCACGGAGAGGAACACCAGGAGACTGGGAACCTACGGAGAGCAACACCAGGAGACTGGGAACCTGCGGAGAGCAACACCAGGAGACTGGGAACCTGCGGAGAGCAACACCAGGAGACCGGGAACCTAAGGCGAGCAACACCAGGAGACCAACACCAGGAGACAACACCAGGAGAACCTGCGGAGAGCAACACCAGGAGACCGGGAACCTACAGAGAGCAACACCAGGAGACCGGGAACCTACGGAGAGCAACACCAGGAGACCGGGAACCTACGGAGAGCAACACCAGGAGACCGGGAACCTACGGAGAGCAACACCAGGAGACTGGGAACCTGCAGAGAGCAACACCAGGAGACTGAGATCCTACGGAGAGCAACACCAGGTGACTGGGAACCTATGGAGAGCAACACCAGGAGACTGGGAACCTACGGAGAGCAACACCAGGAGACTGAGATCCTACGGAGAGCAACACCAGGTGACTGGGAACCTATGGAGAGCAACACCAGGTGACTGGGAACCTACGGAGAGCAACACCAGGAGACTGAGAACCTACAGCTCCGTTTAGAACGGAGAGCAACACCAGGAGACTGAGATCCTACGGCTCCATTTAAAACAGAGAGCAACACCAAAAAGACTGGGAACCTGCTGAGAGCAACACCAGGAGACTGGGAACCTACGGAGAGCAACACCAGAAGACTGGGAACCTACGGAGAGCAACACCAGGAACCTGGGAACCTAGGGAGACCAACACCAGGAGACTGGGTACCTACGGACAGCAACACCAGGAGACTGGGAACCTACGGAGAGCAACACCAGGAACCTGGGAACCTAGGGAGAGCAACACCAGGAGACTGGGTACCTACGGAGAGCAACACCAGGAGACTGGGAACCTACGGAGAGCAACACCAGGAGACTGGGAACCTGCGGAGAGCAACAACAGGAGACTGGGTACCTACGGAGAGCAACACCAGGAACCTGGGAACCTAGGGAGAGCAACACCAGGAGACTGGGTACCTACGGAGAGCAACACCAGGAGACTGGGATCATACGGAGAGCAACACCAGGAGACTGGGAACCCACGGAGAGGAACACCAGGAGACTGGGAACCTACGGAGAGCAACACCAGGAGACTGGGAACCTGCGGAGAGCAACACCAGGAGACTGGGAACCTGCGGAGAGCAACACCAGGAGACTGGGAACCTACGGAGAGCAACACCAGGAGACCGGGAACCTAAGGCGAGCAACACCAGGAGACCGGGAACCTAAGGCGAGCAACACCAGGAGACCGGGAACCTGCGGAGAGCAACACCAGGAGACCGGGAACCTGCGGAGAGCAACACCAGGAGACCGGGAACCTACGGAGAGCAACACCAGGAGACCGGGAACCTACGGAGAGCAACACCAGGAGACCGGGAACCTACGGAGAGCAACACCAGGAGACCGGGAACCTACGGAGAGCAACACCAGGAGACCGGGAACCTACGGAGAGCAACACCAGGAGACTGGGAACCTGCAGAGAGCAACACCAGGAGACTGGGATCCTACGGAGAGCAACACCAGGTGACTGGGAACCTATGGAGAGCAACACCAGGAGACTGGGAACCTACGGAGAGCAACACCAGGAGACTGAGATCCTACGGAGAGCAACACCAGGTGACTGGGAACCTATGGAGAGCAACACCAGGAGACTGGGAACCTACGGAGAGCAACACCAGGAGACTGAGAACCTACAGCTCCGTTTAGAACGGAGAGCAACACCAGGAGACTGAGATCCTACGGCTCCATTTAAAACAGAGAGCAACACCAAAAAGACTGGGAACCTGCTGAGAGCAACACCAGGAGACGGGGAACCTACGGAGAGCAACACCAGAAGACTGGGAACCTACGGAGAGCAACACCAGGAACCTGGGAACCTAGGGAGAGCAACACCAGGAGACTGGGTACCTACGGACAGCAACACCAGGAGACTGGGAACCTACGGAGAGCAACACCAGAAGACTGGGAACCTACGGAGAGCAACACCAGGAACCTGGGAACCTAGGGAGAGCAACACCAGGAGACTGGGTACCTACGGAGAGCAACACCAGGAGACTGGGAACCTACGGAGAGCAACACCAGGAGACTGGCAACCTACGGCTCCATTTAGAACGGAGAGCAACACCAGGAGACTGGGAACCTGCGGAGAGCAACAACAGGAGACTGGGTACCTACGGAGAGCAACACCAGGAACCTGGGAACCTAGGGAGAGCAACACCAGGAGACTGGGTACCTACGGAGAGCAACACCAGCAGACTGGGAACCTACGGAGAGCAACACCAGGAGACTGGGAACCTACAACACCAGGAGACTGGCCATTTTAGAACGGAGAGCAACACCAGGAGACTGGGAACCTGCGGAGAGCAACAACAGGAGACTGGGTACCTACGGAGAGCAACACCAGGAGACTGGGAACCTGCGGAGAGCAACACCAGGAGACTGGGAACCTACGGAGAGCAACACCAGGAGACTGGGATCCTTCGGAGAGCAACACCAGGAGACTGGGATCCTTCGGAGAGCAACACCAGGAGACTGGGATCCTTCGGAGAGCAACACCAGGTGACTGGGAACCTATGGAGAGCAACACCAGGAGACTGGGAACCTACGGAGAGCAACACCAGGAGACTGAGAACCTACAGCTCCGTTTAGAACGGAGAGCAACACCAGGAGACTGAGATCCTACGGCTCCATTTAAAACAGAGAGCAACACCAAAAAGACTGGGAACCTGCTGAGAGCAACACCAGGTGACTGGGAACCTACGGAGAGCAACACCAGAAGACTGGGAACCTACGGAGAGCAACACCAGGAACCTGGGAACCTACAGCTCCGAGACCAACACCAGGAGACTGGGATCCTACCTCCATTTAAAACGGACAGCAACACCAGGAGACTGGGAACCTACGGAGAGCAACACCAGGTGACTGGGAACCTATGGAGAGCAACACCAGGAGACTGGGAACCTACGGAGAGCAACACCAGGAGACTGAGAACCTACAGCTCCGTTTAGAACGGAGAGCAACACCAGGAACCTGGGAACCTAGGGAGACCAACACCAGGAGACTGGGTACCTACGGACAGCAACACCAGGAGACTGGGAACCTACGGAGAGCAACACCAGGTGACTGGGAACCTATGGAGAGCAACACCAGGAGACTGGGAACCTACGGAGAGCAACACCAGGAGACTGAGATCCTACGGCTCCATTTAAAACAGAGAGCAACACCAAAAAGACTGGGAACCTGCTGAGAGCAACACCAGGAGACTGGGAACCTACGGAGAGCAACACCAGAAGACTGGGAACCTACGGAGAGCAACACCAGGAACCTGGGAACCTAGGGAGACCAACACCAGGAGACTGGGTACCTACGGACAGCAACACCAGGAGACTGGGAACCTACGGAGAGCAACACCAGGAACCTGGGAACCTAGGGAGAGCAACACCAGGAGACTGGGTACCTACGGAGAGCAACACCAGGAGACTGGGAACCTACGGAGAGCAACACCAGGAGACTGGCAACCTACGGCTCCATTTAGAACGGAGAGCAACACCAGGAGACTGGGAACCTGCGGAGAGCAACAACAGGAGACTGGGTACCTACGGAGAGCAACACCAGGAACCTGGGAACCTAGGGAGAGCAACACCAGGAGACTGGGTACCTACGGAGAGCAACACCAGGAGACTGGGATCATACGGAGAGCAACACCAGGAGACTGGGAACCCACGGAGAGGAACACCAGGAGACTGGGAACCTACGGAGAGCAACACCAGGAGACTGGGAACCTGCGGAGAGCAACACCAGGAGACTGGGAACCTGCGGAGAGCAACAACAGGAGACTGGGTACCTACGGAGAGCAACACCAGGAGACTGGGAACCTGCGGAGAGCAACACCAGGAGACTGGGAACCTACGGAGAGCAACACCAGGAGACTGGGATCCTTCGGAGAGCAACACCAGGAGACTGGGATCCTTCGGAGAGCAACACCAGGAGACTGGGATCCTTCGGAGAGCAACACCAGGAGACTGGGATCCTTCGGAGAGCAACACCAGGAGACTGGGAACCTACGGAGAGCAACACCAGAAGACTGGGAACCTACGGAGAGCAACACCAGAAGACTGGGAACCTGCGGAGAGCAACACCAGGAACCTGGGAACTTAGGGAGAGCAACACCAGGAACCTGGGAACCTACGGAGAGCAACACCAGGAGACTGGGAACCTGCCACACACCGAGGACAGTGCAGCTGTATGATAATGCTACTTAGATTCCAGTGTTGAAAGGAGGGAAGAATTCATTGCTTTTGAAAGTGCCATCCTCTCTGTTTTACACACACTCCTACTGCACCAATATACCCACGATGACATTCCTACTGCACCAATATACCCACGATGACATTCCTACTGCACCAATATACCCACGATGACACTCCAACTGTCCTACCGAAGAACCCACGATGACACTCCAACTGTCCTACCGAAGAACCCACGATGACACCCCAACTGTCCTACCGAAGAACCCACGATGACACCCCAACTGTCCTACTGAAGAACCCACGATGACACTCCAACTGTCCTACTGTACGTGCAGAACACAGCCTCCCAACTACTGAGTGGGTGATATGACATCATTATCCTCTACCTCTACACATTATTATTTAGGCTGAGTGGTGAGCCCATGGGATGGAGGACAGTCTCTACCTCTACACATTATTATTTAGGCTGAGTGGTGAGCCCATGGGATGGAGGACAGTCTCTACCTCTGCACATTATTATTTAGGCTGAGTGGTGAGCCCATGGGATGGAGGACAGTCTCTACCTCTGCATATTATTATTTAGGCTGAGTGGTGAGCCCATGGGATGGAGGACAGTCTCTGCCTCTACACATTATTATTTAGGCTGAGTGGTGAGCCCATGGGATGGAGGACAGTCTCTACCTCTGCACATTATTATTTAGGCTGAGTGGTGAGCCCATGGGATGGAGGACAGTCTCTGCCTCTGTGCGACACATACTGCACATTCCCTTCATAGGTTGAGAGCTAAACCAATCACAGTGGTCACTCTGTTGATTGGTTACCAGCATCCTGCGTTACTAAACACCGGTCCACAACTTTTAGCATCGCGGACTATATTTCTGAGAGTTAGAATCAGAAGGTGTTGTGTTCCCTCACAGTGCTGAAGCAGTATCACCGCCCTCATACCCCCTTTCTCAGGGGGGACGGACCTTCTTTACTTAGTGTGACCACGCTCGTTTGTCATTAGATGCCGTCTATAATTAACATACAGTAATGGGCTTATTATTTTGTCAGGAGGTATTAAAGCAGCTAGAGTGAGTGACAAGTGTGATGGCAAAGAGACAGATCCCTAACAGCAATAGATATGGGCCCTGGTCAAAAGTAGTGCACTAAATAGGGAATTAGGGTGCTATTGGGGGGCCCCTTCAAAAGAGAGTGTTGTGCTGCTGAGCAGTGAACAACCCACAAACGCGCGTTTTAAAAGTGAATTTCCCCAGACGTTTTCAGACATTGCATTCATGGTAAAGATGTCGGCTCAAGCGTTAATTCATTTTAAAAGGGCACCTTCACAACGCGTAAACAAGGCCTCAGCCTCTGACTGTAGTTACGACACAGCCCAATCACTCTGGATGTAGTTATGTCACACCCTATTCCCCATATAGACCCATAAGGTAGTGCACTAAGTAGGAAATAAGGTGCCATTGGGGACACAGGTTCTGACTGACTACATCACAGCTCAATAACAGGGTCTGAGTCACCTTGGTTGGCAGCTGTATCTTTGATTGACACCTGGCCCAATGACACAAAATTCAGCTGGATCAAAAGGTGCATTAACCTTGTGGTGTCCTGTTACGTATACTGTACGGTCACTGTGCCAATATGTGTTTCATTTGTCACTGTGTTTAAAAAAAATAAAAGAATGATTTTAATTTTCCTTCTTCAGTTTGATCAGAATAATGTCACAGTCAAGGGTTTTTCCCAGCTAGCACCTAATGTTCTGAGAACACTACCCAGCTAGCACATAACGACCTGAGAACACTACCCAGCTAGCACATAACGACCTGAGAACCACCCAGCTAGCACATAACGACCTGAGAACCACCCAGCTAGCACATAACGACCTGAGAACCACCCAGCTAGCACATAACGACCTGAGAACACTACCTAGCTAGCACATAACGACCTGAGAACCACCCAGCTAGCACATAACGACCTGAGAACCACCCAGCTAGCACATAACGACCTGAGAACCACCCAGCTAGCACATAACGACCTGAGAACACTACCTAGCTAGCACATAACGACCTGAGAACCACCCAGCTAGCACATAACGACCTGAGAACCACCCAGCTAGCACATAATGTTCTGAGAACACAACCCAGCTAGCACCTAATGTTCTGAGAACACTACCCAGCTAGCACCTAATGTTCTGAGAACCACCCAGCTAGCACATAACGACCTGAGAACCACCCAGCTAGCACCTAATGTTCTGAGAACACTACCCAGCTAGAACATAATGACCTGAGAACCACCCAGCTAGCACATAACAACCTGAGAACCATATGTTTCCTAGAGCTTGGTAAGAGGGTTCTTGTCCTATGGTTATTTTGCATACAACCTTCCCACAACTTTCTGGAAATGGTGCAGGATTAGTTGCTTGGAACATTCTCAGCACATTTAAGGAACTTAACAAAAAATTATTTTTTTTCCCCTTGGTATTTTATTAACAGAACATTTCTGAATTTTGAACATGGTACCCTGATCTGTTTCATCTGTCCTCATTATTGTCTCCACCCCCTCCAGGTGTGGCTTATTTTCCCCAGTGTATTTATCCCCGGTGTTTCCTGTCTCTCTGTGCCAGTTTGTCTTGTATGTCCAAGCCTACCAGCGGTTTTTCCCGTTTTCCTGCTTTGCCTTTTCTCCTTTTTCTAGTCCTCCTGGTTTTGACCCTTGCCTGTTTCTGGACTCTGTACCTGCCTGCCTGACCACGAGCCCGTCTGCCACTCTAACTCCCGGACTGTGATCTGGTTTGGACCTTTGAGCCTGTCCACGACCATTCTCTTGGTAATAGTACAGAAAACGTTCAGAAAACGTTCAGAAACAACATAACCTCTGTGGGAATTTCAGGTACTTTTGCATAACATTTCTCCCAGGTTTAATCTCAAATTAGTCTGACAACTTTAAGAAACATAAAAACCACAAGAAAACTTTAGTAACGTTCAGAGAACGCTCTAAGAATTTAATTAAAAGCAAAACAGATTCTCAGCATCAACAAAAACTCTCTCTCAGATTCTCTATCTTGTTAAGTGTGCTCAGGTGTCGAGCAGTTGCCATACCAGGCGGTGATGCAACCGATCAGAATGCTTTTGATGGTGCAGCTGTAGAACTTTTTGAGGATCTGGGGACCCATGCCAAATCTTTTCAGTCTCCTGAGGGGGAATAGGCTTTGTCGTGCCCTCTTCCCGATTGTCGTGGTCTGTTTGGACCATGATAGTTTGTTGGTGTCACGTCCTGACCTTAGAGATCCTTTTTTATGTCTCTATTTTGGTTTGGTCAGGGTGTGAGTTGGGGTTTGGTCAGGGTGTGAGTTGGGGTTTGGTCAGGGTGTGAGTTGGGGTAGGTATTCTATGTTCTATTATTTGTATTTCGGTTTTGGCCGGGTAGGGTTCTCAATCAGGGACAGCTGTCTATCGTTGTCTCTGAGAACCATACTTAGGCAGCCATTTTTTCCACCTGTCTTTGTGGGAAGTTGACTTTGTTTATGGCACATAGCCTTTAGCCTCACGGTTTGTTTTGTAGTGTTTGTTGGCGTTATAATAATAAAAAGAATATGTACGCTCACAACCCTGCACCTTGGTCCTGTTCATTCGACAGTCAGTGACACCAAGGAACTTGAAGCTCTCAACCCGCTCCACTACAGAACTGTCGATACGAATGGGGGGGCGGGGCATGTTTGACCGTGCTTTTCCTGTAGTGCATGATCAACTCCTTTGTCTTGCTCACATTGAGGGAGAGGTTGTTGTCCTGGCACCACACTGCCAGGTCTCTGACCTCCTCCCTATAGGCTGTCTCATCGTTGTCGGTGATCAGGCCTACCACTGTTGTGTCATCGGCAAACTTAATGATGGTGTTGGAGTCGTGCCTGGCCGTGCAGTCGTGGGTGAACAGGGAGTACCAGGAGGGGACTGTGCACGCACCCCTGAGGGGCCCCTGTGTTGAGGATCAGCGTGGCGGATGGGTTGTTGCCTACCCTTAACCACCTGGGGGAGGCCCATCAGGAAGTCCAGGATCCTGTTGCAGAGGGAGGTGTCTAGTCCCAGGGTCCTTAGATTAGTGATGAGCTTTGTGGGCACTATGGTGTTGAACGCTGAGCTGTAGTTAATGAACAGCATTCTCACACAGGTGTTCCTTTTGTCCAGGTGGGAAAGGGAAGTGTGGAGTGCAATAGAGACTGGATCTGATCTCACATCAAAAAATCTAATCAAATGTTATTTGTCACATGCGCCGAATACAACAGACCTTACAGTGAAATGCTGACTGACAAGCCCTTAACCAACAATGCAGTTTAAATACACCCCCCCCCCAAAAGTAAGAGATAAGAATAATTAAAGATCAGCAGTAAATAACAAGTGGGGCTGTATACAGGGGGTACCGGTACAGAGTCAATGTGGAGACTATATACAGGGGGTACCGGTACAGAGTCAATGTGGAGACTATATACAGGGGGTACCAGTAGAGTCAATGTGGAGACTATATACAGGGGGTACCGGTACAGAGTCAATGTGGAGACTATATACAGGGGGTACCGGTACAGAGTCAATGTGGAGGCTATATACAGGGGGTGCCAGTACAGAGTCAATGTGGAGACTATATACAGGGGGTACCAGTAGAGTCAATGCACAGTGTCGAGGTAATGGAGGTAATATGTACATGTAGGCAGAGTTATTAAAGTGACTATACATAGATAATAAACAGAGAGTAGCAGCAGTATAGAAGTGCGTGGGGGGGGGGGGGTGCAAATAGTCTGGGTAGCCATTTGATTAGCTGTTCAGGAGTCTTATGGCTTGGGGATAGAAGCTGTTTTGGTAGCCTCTTGGACTTAGACTTGGCGCTCCGGTACAGCTTGCCGTGCTGTAGCAGAGAGAACAGTCTATGACCAGGGTGGCTGGAGTCTTTGACAATGTTTTAGGGCCTTGGTGAAAGACCAGACCAGTGAAATGTGTCATGTTCAGTACAAATTAATTGTGACATAGAGTATGTTTGTAATGGGTTAGCTTGATTGACATGTTCCATTTGCCCCTGTGGTTTCCCACAGAAGGTAAGGGGTGGGGTTGAATTTGGATTCCTCAGTCGGACCACTAAAAGTTCGAACCAGTGTCTGGGCCCATATTCACAAAGTGTCTCAGGGTAGGAGTGTTGAACTAGAACCTGTCCATATTGTCTTATTCCCTCTGAGATAAAATGCTAAACTGATCCTAGACCAGCAGTCCTACTCTGAGATGCTTTGAGGATAGTATGAGCACTGATGCCTGTGGTGTTGTTCACTGTGCCAAATATGTGTTTGTGATGTTACTGGCTAAGCTTGATTGACACGTGCCATTTGTCACTGTGGTTTCTTTATAGAACGAGCAGTTTCATTTTAATTATTCAGTAGGACCACAACAGTCAGAGCCAAGGGTTTAATGGTGTTAAATATGACAGATATAACCACTATAGTGTTACATATGACAGATATAATCACTATAGTGTTAAATATGATATATATATAATCACTATAGTGTTAAATATGATATATAATCACTATAGTGTTAAATATGATATATATATAATCACTATAGTGTTAAATATGATATATATATAATCACTATAGTGTTAAATATGATATATAATCACTATAGTGTTAAATATGATATATATATCACTATAGTGTTAAATATGATATATATATAATCACTATAGTGTTAAATATGAGATATATAATCACTATAGTGTTAAATATGATATATAATCACTATGGTGTTACATATGACAGATATAACCACTATAGTGTTACATATGATAGATATAATCACTATAGTATTACATATGACAGATATAATCTAGGTGACAGATCAGAGGAATGGAAAACGTGACTGGTTGGCATAAAGGGTAAGGAGAATCACCATTTTCTCACTAAATTCTGAAAAGGAAAACTCCATGCCTGTGCTAATATCAACCATCTTGAACAATGTGAAAAACAGCGTTGTTCACCAGCAACTATCGATTGTGATTCACCTTCTTAAATAAACGTGATGTGGGTGAACAGTTTCAGTTTCAACAACAACAACAATCCTGTTCAGGGTGTTTCTCTTGTTGTGGACCTTTAGAACAGGATTCAAACAGTTAAACCAGGAAAATAACAGGTCTGAAAAACAGATCTGTTCCCCGAGGAGGGAGGAGGAGGACTGGAGGAGGAGGGAGGCAGAGTTACTGAGGAGGAGTGGAGGAGCAGGTAGAGTTACTGAGGAGGAGTGGAGGAGCAGGTAGAGTTACTGAGGAGGAGTGGAGGAGCAGGCAGAGTTACTGAGGAGGAGGAGTTACTGAGGAGGAGTGGAGGAGCAGGCAGAGTTACTGAGGAGGAGTGGAGGAGCAGGCAGAGGTACTGAGGAGGAGTAGGAATGGAGGAGCAGGCAGAGTTACTGAGGAGTGGAGGAGCAGGCAGAGTTACTGAGGAGGAGTAGGCAGAGTTACTGAGGAGGAGTAGGCAGAGTTACTGAGGAGGAGTGGAGGAGCAGGCAGAGGTACTGAGGAGGAGTGGAGGAGCAGGCAGAGTTACTGAGGAGGAGTGGAGGAGGAGGCAGAGTTACTGAGGAGGAGTGGAGGAGGGCAGAGTTACTGAGGAGGAGTGGAGGAGCAGGCAGAGTTACTGAGGAGGAGTGGAGGAGCAGGCAGAGTTACTGAGGAGGAGTGGAGGAGCAGGCAGAGTTACTGAGGAGGAGTGGAGGAGCAGGCAGAGTTACTGAGGAGGAGTAGGCAGAGTTACTGAGGAGGAGTGGAGGAGCAGGCAGAGTTACTGAGGAGGAGTGGAGGAGCAGGCAGAGTTACTGAGGAGGAGTGGAGGAGCAGGCAGAGTTACTGAGGAGGAGTTAGGAGGAGAGAGTTACTGAGGAGGAGTGGAGGAGCAGGCAGAGTTACTGAGGAGGAGTGGAGGAGCAGGCAGAGTTACTGAGGAGGAGTGGAGGAGCAGGCAGAGTTAGAGGAGGAGTGGAGGAGCAGGCAGGTTACTGAGGAGGAGTGGAGGAGCAGGCAGAGTTACTGAGGAGGAGTGGAGGAGGCAGGCAGAGAGGAGGAGTTACTGAGGAGGAGTGGATGAGCAGGCAGAGTTACTGAGGAGGAGTAGGCAGAGTTACTGAGGAGGAGTGGAGGAGCAGGCAGAGGTACTGAGGAGGAGTGGAGGAGCAGGCAGAGTTACTGAGGAGGAGTGGAGGAGCAGGCAGAGGTACTGAGGAGGAGTAGGAATGGAGGAGCAGGCAGAGTTACTGAGGAGTGGAGGAGCAGGCAGAGTTACTGAGGAGGAGTAGGCAGAGTTACTGAGGAGGAGTGGAGGAGCAGGCAGAGGTACTGAGGAGGAGTGGAGGAGCAGGCAGAGTTACTGAGGAGGAGTGGAGGAGCAGGCAGAGTTACTGAGGAGGAGTGGAGGAGCAGGCAGAGTTACTGAGGAGGAGTAGGCAGAGTTACTGAGGAGGAGTGGAGGAGCAGGAAGAGTTACTGAGGAGGAGTGGAGGAGCAGGCAGAGTTACTGAGGAGGAGTGGAGGAGCAGGCAGAGTTACTGAGGAGGAGTGGAGGAGCAGGCAGAGTTACTGAGGAGGAGTGGAGGAGCAGGCAGAGTTACTGAGGAGGAGTGGAGGTGGAGGGAGGAGGAGGGAGGGAGGAGGAAGCATAGTGGAGTGGAAGAGCAGGCAGAGTTACTGAAGAGGAGTGGAGGTGGAGGGAGGAGGAGGGAGGGAGGAGGAAGCATAGTGGAGTGGAAGAGCAGGCAGAGTTACTGAGGAGGAGTGGAGGAAGTGGAAGAGTGAGGCGGTTGCAGGACAGGTATGTTCAGCCCTGAGGGGCCGTGGATCCTCCCAGGCTGAGATGGATATGGTAGGCTCCTCCCCAGCTAACAACAAACGTTATCAAAACTTTAGAGAACGTTCCCTTAAGAGTCTCGTTAGGTAACTAACTCATGTTTTCATAGGAATGTTCCCGTGATGTTTAATAAATGTTCCCAATAGACCATTCCCTTATTAATGTCTAACAGAACTTACCCAGAAAGTGGTTACCATTCCCTTATTAATGTCTAACAGAACTTACCCAGAAAGTGGTTACCATTCCCTTATTAATGTCTAACAGAACAGAAAGTGGTTACCATTCCCTTATTAATGTCTAACAGAACTTACCCAGAAAGTGGTTACCATTCCCTTATTAATGTCTAACAGAACTTACCCAGAAAGTGGTTACCATTCCCTTATTAATGTCTAACAGAACTTACCCAGAAAGTGGTTACCATTCCCTTATTAATGTCTAACAGAACTTACCCAGAAAGTGGTTACCATGTTCTCAGAACTAAATATATCAATGTTCTATGTTCTGTTAAATGATGAACATGAATGTTTTCAACAGTTTTCTGTTGGTTAGGAGAATATTCCATCAACGTCCCCCCAAACATGAACTGAGAACATGGTTGACATGGCAACCATGTTCTGTTCATGGGAAACATGGCAGGAACACTTCTGTGTATCAGTTTTTAGGACATTGGCTTTATGGTCCCAAATAAACGTTTAATTACACCACATCTCGTTACTGTTGCCGAGCCAATCGAGGCCCTGATTGGTGAACCACTGATCCATTCATGGCTCTTCGTATATTTGACATACATGATGGTAGAGACAGTAGAGGTACCACTGGGCTCTAGACCACAGAGCGACAGTAGGGGCACCACTGGGCTCTAGACCACAGAGCGACAGTAGAGGCACCACTGGGCTCTAGACCACAGAGCGACAGTAGAGGCACCACTGGGCTCTAGACCACAGAGTGACAGTAGAGGCACCACTGGGCTCTAGACCACAGAGAGACAGTAGGGGCACCACCAAGGCTCTACACCACAGAGAGACAGTAGAGGCACCATTGGGCTCTACACCACAGAGAGACAGTAGGGGCACCACTGGGCTCTACACCACATAGAGACAGTAGAGGCACAACAGGGCTCTACACCACAGAGAGACAGTAGGGGCACCACTGGGCTCTACACCACAGAGAGACAGTAGGGGCACCACAGAGACAGTAGAGGCACCACAGGGCTCTACACCACAGAGACACTAGGGGCACCACAGAGAGACAGTAGGGGCACCACAGGGCTCTACACCACAGAGAGACAGTAGAGGCACCACAGAGCGACAGTAGGGCACCATTACACTGATCCACCTATTGCCCCTCCACACCTACCTGTGGGTTGTCGGTGTCCCATTGGTCACTATCTTTCATATTTTATTTTTTTGACCTTTATTTAAGTAGTTAAAAACTCATTCTTATTTTACAATGACGGCCTACCCCAGACGACGCTGGGCCAATTTTGCGTCGCCCTAGGGGACTCCCGATCACAGCTGGTTGTGATACAGCCTGGAATCGAACCAGGGTATGTAGTGACGTCTTTAGCACTGAAATGCTGTGCCTTAGACCGCTGCGCCACTCGGGAGCCCCGAGTAGTAACCAAAAGAAGGCACTCTTGCGGTCCTCATTTTACCTCTAACCACCTGTAGCCCCATAACATAAACCATTCAAACAGTCCTCATTTGACCTTACATTCAGCTCAATCATGGGTAACCAACCACCAATGATGAGATCAGCCAATGTGGATATAGGTATAGCTGTCTGAACATTCCACCGTCTAGCTTACTGAGGTCAGAGAGAAGTGGCTGTAAGGTTTGGACTTCCTGTGCAGAGCGGGCGGACAGCTGAGGTCCTGTCATGCGTCTTGGGCCTGCTCCTACAGGTAGAGAGCCGAACCCCCCCCCCCCGGTTCAAACACATCCTCCCCAAGATACAACCGCTCCAGCTGGAGCTCTCACAGAGACCCCAGTCCTATCGAAGCCTTGCCCTCTGGAAGCAGGCATCTCACCTAGCAGGCACTAAACCTGAGCAACCCCCCCAGTGTACAGTACCGTGTGGATGTGTTTACACCAGCCTAGCCCAGCCTGACTCTAACCCTATTCCCCACAGCCATCCTAGTTGTGACCCCCCCAGGGGTCCTACATGGATGGACGCCAAAACCAACTGATCAAGCGCCATGCCCTGCAGTACTCGCCCAGTCGGCCGATATCTCCACTGGTCAAATCAAACCAATCAAATAAAAATGTTTATTTGTTGTTAATTGCTTGGTAAACAACAGGTTTGGATTAACAGAGAAATGCTCAGTCCTTCCCAACAACACAGAGAGAAAGAAAAGATAAATAATATAAAATATTAATAAACACAAATAAATAAATACACAATGAGTAACGACCTGTCCCAGTGTACCTGTAGCCAGTCCATATGCAGGGGTGTCAGGTTGTCACGCTGCTATAAAGGATTTGGAGACAGGCGCAGGAATACACAATAGTGGTTTTTAATACACCCAAAACAAACACGTATACAATAACACTGGACTGTACCAAAACACAGTAACACTGGACTGTACCAAAACACAGTAACACTGGACTGTACCAAAACACAGTAACACTGGACTGTACCAAAACACAATAACACTGGACTGTACCAAAACACAGTAAGACTGGACTGTACCAAAACGCAATAAGACTGGACTGTACCAAAACGCAATAAGACTGGACTGTACCAAAACACAGTAACACTGGACTGTACCAAAACACAATAACACTGGACTGTACCAAAACACAATAACACTGGACTGTACCAAAACACAGTAACACTGGACTGTACCAAAACACAGTAACACTGGACTGTACCAAAACACAGTAACACTGGACTGTACCAAAACACAGTAACACTGGACTGTACCAAAACACAATAAGACTGGACTGTACCAAAACACAGTAAAAACACAGTAACACTGGACTGTACCAAAACACAGTAACACTGGACTGTACCAAAACACAGTAACACTGGACTGTACACAAAACACAGTAACACTGGACTGTACCAAAACACAGTAACACTGGACTGTACCAAAACACAGTAACACTGGACTGTACCAAAACACAGTAACACTGGACTGTACCAAAACACAGTAACACTGGACTGTACCAAAACACAGTAACACTGGACTGTACCAAAACGCAATAAGACTGGACTGTACCAAAACACAGTAACACTGGACTGTACCAAAACACAGTAACACTGGACTGTACCAAAACACAGTAACACTGGACTGTACCAAAACACAGTAACACTGGACTGTACCAAAACACAGTAACACTGGACTGTACCAAAACACAGTAACACTGGACTGTACCAAAACGCAGTAAGACTGGACTGTACCAAAACGCAATAAGACTGGACTGTACCAAAACGCAATAAGACTGGACTGTACCAAAACGCAGTAACACTGGACTGTACCAAAACGCAGTAACACTGGACTGTACCAAAACACAGTAACACTGGACTGTACCAAAACGCACTGGACTGTAAAAACACAGTAACTGGACTGTACCAAAACGCAAAGACTGGACTGTACCAAAACGCAATAAGACTGGACTGTACCAAAACGCAATAAGACTGGACTGTACCAAAACGCAGTAACACTGGACTGTACCAAAACGCAGTAACACTGGACTGTACCAAAACGCAGTAACACTGGACTGTACCAAAACGCAATAAGACTGGACTGTACCAAAACACAGTAACACTGGACTGTACCAAAACACAGTAACACTGGACTGTACCAAAACGCAGTAACACTGGACTGTACCAAAACGCAGTAACACTGGACTGTACCAAAACGCAGTAACACTGGACTGTACCAAAACGCAATAACACTGGACCAAAACGCAATAAGACTGGTACCAAAACGCAATAAGACTGGACTGTACCAAAACGCAATAAGACTGGACTGTACCAAAACGCAATAAGACTGGACTGTACCAAAACGCAGTAACGCTGGACTGTACCAAAACGCAGTAACGCTGGACTGTACCAAAACGCAGTAACGCTGGACTGTACCAAAACGCAGTAACGCTGGACTGTACCAAAACGCAGTAACGCTGGACTGTACCAAAACGCAGTAACGCTGGACTGTACCAAAACGCAGTAACGCTGGACTGTACCAAAACGCAGTAAAAACGCTGCTGGACTGTACCAAAACGCAGTAACGCTGGACTGTACCAAAACGCAGTAACGCTGGACTGTACCAAAACGCAGTAACGCTGGACTGTACCAAAACGCAGTAACGCTGGACTGTACCAAAACGCAGTAACGCTGGACTGTACCAAAACGCAGTAACGCTGGACTGTACCAAAACGCAGTAACGCTGGACTGTACCAAAACACAGTAACGCTGGACTGTACCAAAACACAGTAACGCTGGACTGTACCAAAACACAGTAACGCTGGACTGTACCAAAACACAGTAACGCTGGACTGTACCAAAACACAGTAACGCTGGACTGTACCAAAACACAGTAACGCTGGACTGTACCAAAACACAGTAACGCTGGACTGTACCAAAACACAATAACGCTGGACTGTACCAAAACACAATAACGCTGGACTGTACCAAAACGCTGGACTGTACCAAAACGCTGGACTGTACCAAAACGCTGGACTGTACCAAAACGCTGGACTGTACCAAAACGCTGGACTGTACCAAAACGCTGGACTGTACCAAAACGCTGGACTGTACCAAAACGCTGGACTGTACCAAAACACTGGACTGTACCAAAACACTGGACTGTACCAAAACACTGGACTGTACCAAAACACTGGACTGTACCAAAACACTGGACTGTACCAAAACACAGTAACACTGGACTGTACCAAAACACAGTAACACTGGACTGTACCAAAACACAGTAACACTGGACTGTACCAAAACACAGTAACACTGGACTGTACCAAAACACAGTAACACTGGACTGTACCAAAACACAGTAACACTGGACTGTACCAAAACACAGTAACACTGGACTGTACCAAAACACAGTAACACTGGACTGTACCAAAACACAGTAACACTGGACTGTACCAAAACACAGTAACACTGGACTGTACCAAAACACAGTAACACTGGACTGTACCAAAACAAAGTAACACTGGACTGTACCAAAACACAGTAACACTGGACTGTACCAAAACACAGTAACACTGGACTGTACCAAAACGCTGGACTGTACCAAAACGCTGGACTGTACCAAAACACAATAACACTGGACTGTACCAAAACACTGGACTGTACCAAAACACTGGACTGTAAAAACACTGGACTGTACCAAAACACTGGACTGTACCAAAACACTGGACTGTACCAAAACACTGGACTGTACCAAAACACTGGACTGTACCAAAACACTGGACTGTACCAAAACACTGGACTGTACCAAAACACTGGACTGTACCAAAACACTGGACTGTACCAAAACACAGTAACACTGGACTGTACCAAAACACAGTAACACTGGAAAAAACACAGTAACACTGGACTGTACCAAAACACAGTAACACTGGACTGTACCAAAACACAATAACACTGGACTGTAAAAACACTGGACTGTACCAAAACACAGTAAAAACACTGGACTGTACACTGGACTGTACCAAACACAGTAACACTGGACTGTACCAAAACACAGTAACACTGGACTGTACCAAAACACAGTAACACTGGACTGTACCAAAACACAGTAACACTGGACTGTACCAAAACACAGTAACACTGGACTGTACCCAAACACAGTAACACTGGACTGTACCCAAACACAGTAACACTGGACTGTACCAAAACACAGTAACACTGGACTGTACCAAAACACAGTAACACTGGACTGTACCCAAACACAGTAACACTGGACTGTACCCAAACACAGTAACACTGGACTGTACCCAAACACAATAACACTGGACTGTACCCAAACACAATAACACTGTACTGTACCCAAACACAAACACAATAACACTGGACTGTACCCAAGCACAATAACACTGGACCCAAACACAAACACAATAACACTGGACTGTACCAAAACACAATAACACTGGACTGTACCAAAACACAGTAACACTGGACTGTACCCAAACACAGTAACACTGGACTGTACCCAAACACAGTAACACTGGACTGTACCCAAACACAGTAACACTGGACTGTACCCAAACACAATAACACTGGACTGTACCCAAACACAATAACACTGGACTGTACCCAAACACAATAACACTGGACTGTACCCAAACACAATAACACTGGACTGTACCCAAACACAATAACACTGGACTGTACCCAAACACAATAACACTGGACTGTACCCAAACACAATAACACTGGACTGTACCCAAACACAATAACACTGGACTGTACCCAAACACAGTAACACTGGACTGTACCCAAAACACAATAACACTGGACTGTACCAAAACACTGGACTGTACCCAAACACAGTAACACTGGACTGTACCCAAACACAATAACACTGGACTGTACCAAAACACAATAACACTGGACTGTACCCAAACACAGTAACACTGGACTGTACCCAAACACAGTAACACTGGACTGTACCCAAACACAGTAACACTGGACTGTACCCAAACACAGTAACACTGGACTGTACCCAAACACAGTAACACTGGACTGTACCCAAACACAGTAACACTGGACTGTACCCAAACACAGTAACACTGGACTGTACCCAAACACAGTAACACTGGACTGTACCCAAACACAATAACACTGGACTGTACCCAAACACAATAACACTGGACTGTACCCAAACACAATAACACTGGACTGTACCCAAACACAATAACACTGGACTGTACCCAAACACAATAACACTGGACTGTACCCAAACACAATAACACTGGACTGTACCCAAACACAATAACACTGGACTGTACCCAAACACAATAACACTGGACTGTACCCAAACACAATAACACTGGACTGTACCCAAACACAATAACACTGGACTGTACCCAAACACAATAACACTGGACTGTACCCAAAACACAATAACACTTGTACCCAAACAAAAGAGGGGAACCCTCGTTGACCGCCACGGGAAGAAACACAATTTCAAATCAAATGTATTTATATAGCCCTTCGTACATCAGCTGATGCCACAAAGTGCTGTACAGAAACCCAGCCGAAAAACCCCAAAACAGCAAACAATGCAGGTGTAGAAGCACACATGTATATATATACACACACACACACACACACACAACATATATATATATAGCTGTCACGTTCTGACCTTAGTTCCTTTGTTTTGTCTTTGTATGGTCAGGGCGTGAGTTGGGGTGGGCAGTCTATGTTCTTTTTTCTATAATTTGGTATGTCGTGTTTGGCCTGGTATGGTTCTCAATCAGAGGCAGTTGTCAATCGTTGTCCCTGATTGAGAACCATACTTAGGCAGCCTGTTTTCACCTTTGAGTGGTGGGTGATTATTTTCTGTTGAGTGTTTGTATTCTGCACCAGACAGAACTGTTTCGGTTTCATTCCGTTCTCTTTGTTGTTTTATTCTTTAGTGTTCTGAGTTATAATAAATATCATGAACCCTTACCACGCTGCGCATTGGTCCTCCGATCCTTCCTACTACTCCTCCTCCTCCTCGTCAGATTTTCTGGATTTTTTCTTTTCTTATTTTGTCTGTCATAGTTGAAGTGTACCTATGATACATTTACAGGCCTCTCATCTTTTTAAAGTGGGAGAACTTGCACAATTGGTGGCTGACTAAATAATTTTTTGTCCCACTGTAGGTTTGTGGGGATAGAACTAGTGGGGAGAGCCCCATTTCACTCTCTCTCATGATTATCTCTCTGGGTAGAGAAGTCCTGCTGGCCTGGGATTTATGACCAGCTAGTTATGGCCAGCTAGTTCAGGCTAGGTTGGTTGTTTAGTGTAGCTCTCCGTTACCCCATGCAGTGTAACAAAACACCTGTTGGCGTTAACCATATATCTAGTAAATGTTTAAGATCTCAGGAAACCCGTTAAATGCCACAATATGTTTCTGTCATTATTTGTCACCAGTTAACAACACACCTATCTGACCTAATTAAAATGAGTTTTGTTTTCTACAAGGTATATGTGGAACACGAGACCGAAGAGCTCTCTTTGCTATACAGAATTAATAAACACAGATCATATATGAAGTAGTGGAAATGTGGCTTTCATTAGATCAGATAGGCGTGATCTAACTGGTGACATTAACAGGGTTTTGAACCACCAGCACCAATGACAACCTAACCACTGTCAACAATAAGGGATATCTCTAGGCCATGTGCTAATTGGGCCAGTATAGTTAGGACCTCTCCTGTCCAGAAGAAGCCCTACACCCTTTTCCCTAGGCACTTGTTGTAAATCTGAAACAACTTGATAGTTGAAAGGCTGTAAGGAACAGGGTGAATACACTTCCGAAGTAAATCTCAGCTCTGTTAAAAGTCTAGAAAAGCACAAAACGTTAGAAAACTATGCAGAAAGAGCTCTTACATTTCTGAAAGAAGTAAATCAAATCAACTGAATGACGAGACTAGTCAGATGAACTGATAGCTGACACAGACATGGAGGAGTAGAGGGGAGATCGGAGTACCGTGAACCAACAGGTTGCGGGTTCAAATCCCAGGTGAGGACATGTTGAATAATAATTACTGTAAAAATGAACATTCACAATGGCATCATGTGTGTCAAATATGTACGTTGAAAACAGTTAGAGTATCCCTTGACAACAGACGAAGAGCCATGAATGGATCAGTGGTTCACCAATCAGGGCCTCGATTGGCTCGGCAACAGGTACAAGACGTGTAATGAACATTTTTTTTTGGGGGAGAACGTTTCTTTGGGATCGTCAGACGACATCCCTTTCCGCAATGTTCCCATGAAACGTGTCTAGAACGTTCACGTCTTGTATACTGAGAGCTTGGTAACCATGGTAGCCATGTTCTGTTTATATTGGGTGGGACGTTGATGGAACATTCACCTAATCCACAGAAAACTGCTCGTCACGTTGTCATGTCTAGAATGTTAAGACTTAAGTTCTGAGAACACGGTAACCATAGTAACCACGTTCTGGGTAAGTTATATTAGGGGGAACAGGCTCTTGGAAACATTCCCATGAGTTAATTAGTTAAAGACCGAATGAGACTCTTAAGGGAACGTTTCTAAAGTTGTGGGAACGTTAGTTGTTAGCTGGGACACACACACACACACACACACACACACACACACACACACAGTAAATGATCCCAGGGGATCTGAAGCGTGACACTTAGCCAGAGGCAGAACTGTGTCAGATAGCTGAGAATCTGGAACCTGGAACCAATTCTGATTAAATGAATCTCACTAAAAAAATGAAGAGGTGTAAGAATTTGTTCTAAATGGCACACTATTCCCTGTAGTGCACTACTATGGACCAGGGTGAACCCGCAGTGCACTACTATAGACCAGGGTGAACCCGTAGTGCACTACTATAGACCAGGGTGAACCCGTAGTGCACTACTATAGACCAGGGTGAACCCGTAGTGCACTACTATAGACCAGGGTGAACCCGTAGTGCAATACTATAGACCAGGGTGAACCCGTAGTGCACTACTATGGACCAGGGTGAACCCGTAGTGCAATACTATGGACCAGGGTGAACCCGTAGTGCACTACTATGGACCAGGGTGAACCCGTAGTGCACTACTATGGACCAGGGTGAACCCGTAGTGCACTACTATAGACCAGGGTGAACCCGTAGTGCACTACTATGGACCAGGGTGAACCCGTAGTGCACTACTATAGACCAGGGTGAACCCGTAGTGCACTACTATAGACCAGGGTGAACCCGTAGTGCACTACTATAGACCAGGGTGAACCCGTAGTGCACTACTATAGACCAGGGTGAACCCGTAGTGCACTACTATAGACCAGGGTGAACCCGTAGTGCACTACTATAGACCAGGGTGAACCCGTAGTGCACTACTATAGACCAGGGTGAACCCGTAGTGCACTACTATAGACCAGGGTGAACCCGTAGTGCACTACTATAGACCAGGGTGAACCCGTAGTGCACTACTATAGACCAGGGTGAACCCGTAGTGCACTACTATAGACCAGGGTGAACCCGTAGTGCACTACTATAGACCAGGGTGAACCCGTAGTGCACTACTATAGACCAGGGTGAACCCGTAGTGCACTACTATAGACCAGGGTGAACCCGTAGTGCACTACTATAGACCAGGGTGAACCCGTAGTGCACTACTATAGACCAGGGTGAACCCGTAGTGCACTACTATAGACCAGGGTGAACCCGTAGTGCACTACTATAGACCAGGGTGAACCCGTAGTGCACTACTATAGACCAGGGTGAACCCACTACTATAGACCAGGGTGAACCCGTAGTGCACTACTATAGACCAGGGTGAACCCGTAGTGCACTACTATAGACCAGGGTGAACCCGTAGTGCACTACTATAGACCAGGGTGAACCCGTATACTGTAGTGCACTACTATAGACCAGGGTGAACCTGTAGTGCACTACTATAGACCAGGGTGAACCTGTAGTGCACTACTATAGACCAGGGTGAACCCGTAGTGCACTACTATAGACCAGGGTGAACCCGTAGTGCACTACTATAGACCAGGGTGAAGGGAATTGGGTCTCCCTTGGGATGCAGATTAGCTGTTTGAATTTCCAGGGAACAGAGTCGTGGACATCCGCTTTACGTTCAGAACACACACACACACAACTGTACAGTCAGTCTCTGGGGGCCTGGGACAAGACTTACTTTTTCTGCACACTCTTCAATGAAGACTCTCATGAAGTCTCTCATGAAGTCTCTCATGAAGTCTCGGTAAATGAAAGATGTTCTTCCCATACAAATCAAGTCCCATGGTGGCTTGTTGCTCAACAATGTGCGTTTCCTCACATCAGGATTGTTTCATAAAGAACAATGGAGAGGTGACGAGGACGGGTCTGTGAGGACCTCGTCCCACGTGTTGTGTGTATGGGTGTGTGTGTAGGTGTGTGTGACCCCCTATTCTGTCATCACACTGCCGCACCCTACGTTATACTGAGTCACAGACAGTCATCAACAGAGGAAGAACACATCACTCATTAGACATCTCTTATCAAGGCCATCTAAGAAGGGCTGGGGGTGGATTACCGCAATCCTGAAGGGGCGAAGCAGTAAACTGGAACTTAACGTCTACTTTTGTTTTCTGCATCTCAAAGCAGTAGTCCGTATGATCGGAGGACACAGCTTCACCAGTCCAGCTTACACACACACGTTTTACTGGCGTGCCAAATTAACCCCTATTCCCTATACGGTGCCCTACTTCGACCAAGCTCAACTCAGTCAACAACAACACAGCAGTCCTCATCAGGACACTACTAGAATATGGTGACCTGCAACAACAGCAGTCCTCATCAGGACACTACTAGAATATGGTGACCTGCAACAACAGCAGTCCTCATCAGGACACTGTACCAGAATATGGTCAACATCAACAACAGTCCTCATCAGGACACTGTACCAGAATATGGTCAACAGCAGTCCTCATCAGGACACTGTACCAGAATATGGTCAACAGCAGTCCTCATCAGGACACTGTACCAGAATATGGTGAACAACAGCAGTCCTCATCAGGACACTGTACTAGAATATGGTGAACAACAGCAGTCCTCATCAGGACACTGTACTAGAATATGGTGAACAGCAGTCCTCATCAGGACACTGTACTAGAATATGGTGAACAGCAGTCCTCATCAGGACACTGTACTAGAATATGGTGAACAGTCCTCATCAGGACACTGTACTAGAATATGGTGAACAACAGCAGTCCTCATCAGGACACTGTACTAGAATATGGTGAACAACAGCAGTCCTCATCAGGACACTGTACTAGAATATGGTTAACAACAGCAGTCCTCATCAGGACACTGTACTAGAATATGGTTAACAACAGCAGTCCTCATCAGGACACTGTACTAGAATATGGTGAACAACAACAGCAGTCCTCATCAGGACACTGTACTAGAATATGGTGAACAGCAGTCCTCATCAGGACACTGTACTAGAATATGGTGAACAACAGCAGTCCTCATCAGGACACTGTACTAGAATATGGTTAACAACAGCAGTCCTCATCAGGACACTGTACCATAATATGGTCAACATCAACAACAGTCCTCATCAGGACACTGTACCAGAATATGGTCAACAGCAGTCCTCATCAGGACACTGTACCAGAATATGGTCAACAGCAGTCCTCATCAGGACACTGTACCAGAATATGGTGAACAACAGCAGTCCTCATCAGGACACTGTACTAGAATATGGTTAACAACAGCAGTCCTCATCAGGACACTGTACTAGAATATGGTGAACAGTCCTCATCAGGACACTGTACTAGAATATGGTGAACAACAGCAGTCCTCATCAGGACACTGTACTAGAATATGGTGAACAGCAGTCCTCATCAGGACACTGTACTAGAATATGGTGAACAACAGCAGTCCTCATCAGGACACTGTACTAGAATATGGTTAACAACAGCAGTCCTCATCAGGACACTGTACTAGAATATGGTTAACAACAGCAGTCCTCATCAGGACACTGTACTAGAATATGGTGAACAACAACAGTCCTCATCAGGACACTGTACTAGAATATGGTGAACAACAGCAGTCCTCATCAGGACACTGTACTAGAATATGGTGAACAACAGCAGTCCTCATCAGGACACTGTACTAGAATATGGTGAACAGCAGTCCTCATCAGGACACTGTACTAGAATATGGTCAACAACAGTCCTCATCAGGACACTGTACTAGAATATGGTGAACAACAGCAGTCCTCATCAGGACACTGTACTAGAATATGGTGAACAACAGCAGTCCTCATCAGGACACTGTACTAGAATATGGTGAACAACAACAACAGCAGTCCTCATCAGGACACTGTACTAGAATATGGTGAACAGTCCTCATCAGGACACTGTACCAGAATATGGTGAACAACAGCAGTCCTCATCAGGACACTGTACTAGAATATGGTGAACAACAGCAGTCCTCATCAGGACACTGTACTAGAATATGGTGAACAACAGCCCTCATCAGGACACTGTACTAGAATATGGTCAACAGCAGTCCTCATCAGGACACTGTACTAGAATATGGTGAACAACAGCAGTCCTCATCAGGACACTGTACTAGAATATGGTCAACAGCAGTCCTCATCAGGACAGGACACTGTACTAGTATATGGTGAACAGCAGTGTGTGTCTGGGATCCTTGATCACTCAACAGCGTGGTATAGCACGGTTGGTACATCCCATTTCTGTGGCACAGCAGAGGGTACTGTGCCACCGTGTCTGTCTGTGTCTGGATAAGACATTTTCCACGCCACATAGTGCTGCAGTGCTAACTCTACTATGCCCGGTCTGCCCCCACAGCCAGCTGTTTCCAAGGCCCACAGGCCTCCACAGCTCCTCTGGGCCATGCTACTGAGGATACAGCCAGGCTGATCAGACTGCTACTGGGTAACTAGGGGGCATGGTCAGGATTCAGTGTCCACAGTAAGATTAGAAAATTCCAGGTTTCCAGAATTCCTGGTTGGAGGATTTTGAATTTCCTCAAATACTAAAACCTGGAAAAGTTACCATAATTTTGCAACCCACAGGCCCAGGAAGGGAGGCCGCCCTAGCCCACAGGCCCAGGAAGGGAGGCCGCCCTAGCCCACAGGCCCAGGAAGGGAGGCCGCCCTAGCCCACAGGCCCAGGAAGGGAGGCCGCCCTAGTCCACAGGCCCAGGAAGGGAGGCAGCCCTAGCACACAGGCCCAGGAAGGGAGGCACACAAGCCCAGGGACCAGGAAGGGAGGCAGCCCTAGCACACAGGCCCAGGGCCCAGGAAGGGAGGCACACAAGCCCAGGGCCCAGGAAGGGACGCCGCCCTAGCCCACAGGCCCAGGAAGGGAGGCCGCCCTAGCCCACAGGCCCAGGAAGGGAGGCCGCCCTTGCCCACAGGCCCAGGAAGGGAGGCCGCCCTAGCCCACAGGCCCAGGAAGGGAGGCCGCCCTAGCCCAGGGACCAGGAAGGGAGGCAGCCCTAGTCCACAGGCCCAGGAAGGGAGGCACACAAGCCCACAGGCCCAGGAAGGGAGGCACACAAGCCCAGGGACCAGGAAGGGAGGCACACAAGCCCAGGGACCAGGAAGGGAGGCACACAAGCCCAGGGACCAGGAAGGGAGGCACACAAGCCCAGGGACCAGGAAGGGAGGCACACAAGCCCAGGAAGGGAGGCACACAAGCCTAGGGACCAGGAAGGGAGGCACACAAGCCCAGGGCACAGGAAGGGAGGCAGCCCTAGCACACAGGCCCAGGGACCAGGAAGGGAGGCACACAAGCCCAGGGACCAGGAAGGGAGGCACACAAGCCCAGGGACCAGGAAGGGAGGCACACAAGCCCAGAGACCAGGAAGGGAGGCACACAAGCCCAGGAAGGGAGGCAGCCCTGGTCCACAGGCCCAGGAAGGGAGGCACACAAGCCTAGGGACCAGGAAGGGAGGCACACAAGCCCAGGGCACAGGAAGGGAGGCAGCCCTAGCACACAGGCCCACAGGCCCAGGAAGGGAGGCACACAAGCCCACAGGCCCAGGAAGGGAGGCACACAAGCCCAGGAAGGGAGGCCGCCCTAGCCCACAGGCCCAGGAAGGGAGGCCGCCCTAGCCCACAGGCCCAGGAAGGGAGGCCGCCCTAGCCCACAGGCCCAGGAAGGGAGGCACACAAGCCCAGGGCCCAGGAAGGGAGGCAGCCCTAGCCCACAGGCCCAGGAAGGGAGGCAGCCCTAGCACACAGGCCCAGGAAGGGAGGCACACAAGCCCAAGGACCAGGAAGGGAGGCAGCCCTAGCACACAGGCCCAGGAAGGGGGGCAGCCCTAGCCCACAGGCACCAGGAAGGGAGGCAGCCCTAGCCCACAGGCACCAGGAAGGGAGGCAGCCCTAGCACACAAGCCCAGGGACCAGGAAGGGAGGCAGCCCTAGCACACAGGCCCAGGAAGGGAGGCACACAGGCCCAGGGGCCAGGAAGGGAGGAACACAGGCCCAGGGGCCAGGAAGGGAGGAACACAGGCCCAGGGGCCAGGAAGGGAGGCAGCCCTAGCACACAGGCCCAGGGGCCAGGAAGGGAGGCACACAAGCCCAGGGACCAGGAAGGGAGGCACACAAGCCCAGGGACCAGGAAGGGAGGCACACAAGCCCAGAGACCAGGAAGGGAGGCACACAAGCCCAGAGACCAGGAAGGGAGGCACACAAGCCCAGGAAGGGAGGCAGCCCTGGTCCACAGGCCCAGGAAGGGAGGCACACAAGCCTAGGGACCAGGAAGGGAGGCACACAAGCCCAGGGCACAGGAAGGGAGGCAGCCCTAGCACACAGGCCCACAGGCCCAGGAAGGGAGGCACACAAGCCCACAGGCCCAGGAAGGGAGGCACACAAGCCCAGGAAGGGAGGCCGCCCTAGCCCACAGGCCCAGGAAGGGAGGCCGCCCTAGCCCACAGGCCCAGGAAGGGAGGCCGCCCTAGCCCACAGGCCCAGGAAGGGAGGCCGCCCTAGCCCACAGGCCCAGGAAGGGAGGCACACAAGCCCAGGGCCCAGGAAGGGAGGCAGCCCTAGCCCACAGGCCCAGGAAGGGAGGCAGCCCTAGCACACAGGCCCAGGAAGGGAGGCACACAAGCCCAAGGACCAGGAAGGGAGGCAGCCCTAGCACACAGGCCCAGGGCCCAGGAAGGGGGGCAGCCCTAGCCCACAGGCACCAGGAAGGGAGGCAGCCCTAGCCCACAGGCACCAGGAAGGGAGGCAGCCCTAGCACACAAGCCCAGGGACCAGGAAGGGAGGCAGCCCTAGCACACAGGCCCAGGAAGGGAGGCACACAGGCCCAGGGGCCAGGAAGGGAGGAACACAGGCCCAGGGGCCAGGAAGGGAGGAACACAGGCCCAGGGGCCAGGAAGGGAGGAACACAGGCCCAGGGGCCAGGAAGGGAGGCAGCCCTAGCACACAGGCCCAGGGGCCAGGAAGGGAGGCAGTTTAAAGTGTTGATAGCACTGGGAGGAACAGCTCATCAAGCATCTCTGACATGTTAGACAGCAAGCAACCACGTCTTGTTGAAGACTATTGGATCTATCTATCCGTCCAGCATCATCAGAAAACTGAGGGCTTGTGTAAGAACCCTCTAGTACATACAGGAGTTATTTGAACACTAGTCATACTAATCTCAGCAGGTCCAGGTGTGATTCTGCTTAGGTGAGCAGGGTCATGTGACCCTATAGGGTGCCATTTAGGACTCAGTCACTCTCCAGTATAGTCTACCCACTGGGCACAGACGTCAATTCAATGTCTATTCCACGTTGGTTCAACGTCCTTTCACTGAAACGACGTGACAGCAACATTGATTCAACCAGTGTGTGCCCAGCGCGGGTAGCTGTGACTCTGCTTAGGCAAGTAGCTTTGTGTGACACAGTACCCAGTTCATCGATGCCAAGGGCTATTGGACTCGTGTGAATCACCTGTTTTATCAACTGGTTACTTGGCTACGGAGAACATTGAACTTAACGCTGTAGTACATGTAGGAGTTACAGTGGTTATTCCACCACACAGAAACACTCACTCCATCAGCACAGCTCCAGCTGGGAAAACAGTTCCTCAACGCAGAGCTCCTCAAGCTCATGTAAATAACTCAGCAGAATGCCTAAGCCGTGCAAGCTTTGACGCCCCATATAGATTCTGGTTTACACCTCAAGTGAGTTCGACGCTGTGAAAATATTGGCAACCTGTATAGAGTAGGGCTCTGGTTGAAATAAGTGCACTTTATAGGGAATAAGGTGTCATTTGGGATACGCACGGGTACATCCAAAGTACGGCTGGGGGGGTCAGCTCATCTCGTGTACAGCCCGCTGAAGGTTAGCGACAGAACACACGGACGCGCGGCAGACAGACATCTGGTGAAACCGTAGAGATTCAGCTGTCGCCAGCCTGACATCTCCTCGCTCTCAAATTTATCTCCCGCCACCGGGAGGCTGGGAGACGAGGAGGGGGGCTGGAAGGAAGGAAGGAATGAGGGTAGGAAGGGAAGGAATGAGGGTAGGAAGGGAAGGAAGGAAAGGAATGAGGAAAGGAATGAGGAAAGGAATGAGGAAAGAAGGAAGGAAGGAAGGAAGAAAGGGAAGAGAAGAGAAGAGAAGAGAAGAGAAGAGAAGAGAAGGGAAGGGAGGGAGGGAAGGGAAGGGAGGGAGGGAAGGGAAGGGAAGGAAGGAAGGAAGGGAAGGAAGGAAGGAAGGAAGGAAGGAAGGGGAGGAAGGAAGGAAGGAAGGAAGGAAGGAAGGAAGGAAGGAAGGAAGGAAGGAAGGAAGGAAGGAAGGAAGGAAGGAGGGACATCTGTTCACGGCCTGCCATATCAAGGACATTGCAGACAGAGAAAGCGAGTCAGGAGGTTGCTGGGGACACAGTGGCTGAAACAGTAGCCTAGGGGGTCAGGGGGGTGTTGGGGACACAGTGGCTGAAACAGTAGCCTAGGGGGTCAGAAGGTTGCTGGGGACACAGTGGCTGAAACAGTAGCCTAGGGGTCAGGAGGTTGCTGGGGACACAGTGGCTGAAACAGTAGCCTAGGGGTCAGGAGGTTGCTGGGGACACAGTGGCTGAAACAGTAGCCTAGGGGGCCAGGAGGTTGCTGGGGACACAGTGGCTGAAACAGTAGCCTAGGGGGTCAGGGGGTTGCTGGGGACACAGTGGCTGAAACAGTAGCCTAGGGGGTCAGGAGGTTGCTGGGGACACAGTGGCTGAAACAGTAGCCTAGGGGTCAGGAGGTAGCTGGGGACACAGTGGCTGAAACAGTAGCCTAGGGGGTCAGGGGGTGTTGGGGTGGAAGGGGTGGGACAGAGGGCGATTGAGGGAAGAGGAGTGGTCAGGGGGTGTTGGGGCAACAGGGAGGTATTGGGGGTGTTGGGTGGGGTGGGTGGGGTGGGACAGAGGGCGATTGAGGGAAGAGGAGTGGTCAGGGGGCGTGATGGTCAGGGTACCCACTTAGTATCAAGCCATTACATTCCTCCCACCTCTGCCTGGAGGTCAGGCTCGGGGACATTGGACAGAGGGAGGGATAGGAGAGGAGGGGAGGAGAGAGGAGAAGGGAGAGGAGAGGAAGAATAGAAGGCAGAGGAGAAGGAGGGAGAGGAGAAGGAGGGAGAGGAGGAGGAGGGAGAGGAGGAGGAGGAGAGAATGGAGAGGAGAAGGAGGGAGAGGAGGAGGAGGAGAATGGAGAGGAGGAGGAGGAGAATGGAGGAGGAGAATGGAGAGGAGGAGGAGGAGAATGGAGGAGGGGAGGAGTAGGGAGAGGAGAGAGGAGAAGGGAGAGGAGAGGAAGAATAGAAGGCAGAGTAGGAGGAGGGAGAGGAGAAGGAGGGAGAGTAGAAGGGAGAGGAGGAGGGAGAGGAGAAGGAGGGAGTAGAAGGGAGAGGAGAAGGAGGGAGAGGAGGAGGGAAAGAATGGAGAGGAGAAGGAGGACGAGAATGGAGAGGAGGAGGAGGAGAATGGAGGAGGGAGAGTAGAAGGGAGAGGAGGAGGAGGAGAATGGAGGAGGGAGAGTAGAAGGGAGAGGAGGAGGAGGAGGAAAGGTAGGGAAAGGTGGCCAGATTCAGAAGGAGGGATGGAGGAGAGGAGAAGAGGAAAGGAGAGTGGGAGTAGAGAGAAGGAAATGAGAGAGGGGCCAGAGGCCTCTCTGGGGGTGGCGTTCCTTCAGCTCTGGCGGCTGGCTCAGTCTGACATCTTAACCCCGCTCATTAACTCCACTTGTCAGTAGGCTCTCAGGCAGAGATGGGTAGCGTTCCAAACACGCTACTTCTGACCACCTCTGGTAAAATATATCAATCAACCAATCAAATGTATTTATAAAACCCTTCTTACGTCAGCTGATATCCCAAAGTGCTGTACAGAAAACCCAGCCTAAAACCCCAAACAGCAAGCAATGCAGGTGTAGAAGCACGGTGGCTAGGAAAAACTCCCTAGAAAGGCCAAAACCTAGGAAGAAACCTAGAGAGGAACCAGGCTATGTGGGGTGGCCAGTCCTCTTCTGGCTGTGCCGGGTGGAGATTATAACAGAACATGGCCAAGATGTTCAAATGTTCATAGATGACCAGCAGGGTCAAATAATAATAATCACAGTGGTTGTAGAGGGTGCAACAGGTCAGCACCTCAGGAGTAAATGTCAGTTGGCTTTTCATAGCCGACCATTCAGAGTATCTCTACCACTCCTGCTGTCTCTAGAGAGTTGAAAACAGCAGGTCTGGGACAGGTAGCACGTCCGGTGAACAGGTCAGGGTTCCATAGCCGCAGGCAGAACAGTTGAAACTGGAGCAGCAGCCCGGCCAGGTGGACTGGGGACAGCAAGGAGTAATCATGCCAGGTAGTCCTGAGGCATGATCCTAGGGCTCAGGTCCTCTGAGAGATTACCAGTGGATACCAGAGGACTGGGGGGTCTCAGGTTGTACCAGTGGATACCAGAGGACTGGGGGGGCCTGAGGTTGTACTGGTGGATACCAGAGGACTGGGGGCCTGAGGTTGTACTGGTGGATACCAGAGGACTGGGTGGTCTGGATACCAGAGGACTGGGGGTCTGTACAGTGGATACCAGAGGACTGGGGGTCTGTAATACCAGTGGATACCAGAGGACTGGGGGTCTCAGGTTGTACTGGTGAATACCAGAGGACTGGGGGTCTGAGGTTGTACTGGTGAATACCAGAGGACTGGGGGTCTGAGGTTGTACTGGTGGATACCAGAGGACTGGGGGTCTGTAATTCCAGTGGATAACCAGAGGACTGGGGGTCTGTAATACCAGTGGATACCAGAGGACTGGGGGTCTGTAATACCAGAGGATACCAGAGGACTGGGGGTCTGTAATACCAGTGGATACCAGAGGACTGGGGGCCTGAGGTTGTACTGGTGAATACCAGAGAGACTGGGGGTCTGTAATACCAGTGGATACCAGAGGACTGGGGGTCTGTAATACCAGTGGATACCAGAGGACTGGGGGTCTGTAATACCAGTGGATACCAGAGGATACTGGGGGTCTGTAATACCAGTGGATACCAGAGGACTGGGGGTCTGTAATACCAGTGGATACCAGAGGACTGGGGGTCTCAGGTTGTACTGGTGGATACCAGAGGACTGGGGGTCTGTAATACCAGTGGATACCAGAGGACTGGGGGTCTGTAATACCAGTGGATACCAGAGGACTGGGGGTCTGTAATACCAGTGGATACCAGAGGACTGGGGGTCTCAGGTTGTACTGGTGAATACCAGAGGACTGGGGGCCTGAGGTTGTACTGGTGAATACCAGAGAACTGGGGGTCTCAGGTTGTACTGGTGAATACCAGAGGACTGGGGGCCTGAGGTTGTACTGGTGAATACCAGAGAACTGGGGTCTGTAATACCAGTGGATACCAGAGGACTGGGGGTCTGTAATACCAGTGGATACCAGAGGACTGGGGGGTCTGTAATACCAGTGGATACCAGAGGACTGGGGGTCTGTAATACCAGTGGATACCAGAGGATTGGGGGTCTGTAATACCAGTGGATACCAGAGGACTGGGGGTCTCAGGTTGTACTGGTGAATACCAGAGGACCGGGGGCCTGAGGGGGCCTGAGGTTGTACTGGTGAATACCAGAGAACTGGGGGTCTCAGGTTGTACTGGTGGATACCAGAGGACTGGGTGGTCTGTAATACCAGTGGATACCAGAGGACTGGGGGTCTGTAATACCAGTGGATACCAGAGGACTGGGGGTCTGTAATACCAGTGGATCTCAGGTTGTACTGGTGGATACCAGAGGACTGGGGGGTCTCAGGTTGTACTGTTGGATACCAGAGGACTGGGTGGTCTGTAATACCAGTGGATACCAGAGGACTGGGGGGTCTGTAATACCAGTGGATACCAGAGGACTGGGGGGTCTCAGGTTGTACTGGTGGATACCAGAGGACTGGGGGGCCTGAGGTTGTACTGGTGGATACCAGAGGACTGGGGGTCTCAGGTTGTACTGGTGGATACCAGAGGAGGTCTCAGGTTGTACTGGTGGATACCAGAGGACTGGGTGGTCTGTAATACCAGTGGATACCAGAGGACTGGGGGTCTGTAATACCAGTGGATACCAGAGGACTGGGGGTCTCAGGTTGTACTGGTGAATACCAGAGGACTGGGGGTCTGTAATACCAGTGGATACCAGAGGACTGGGGGTCTCAGGTTGTACCGGTGGATACCAGAGGACTGGGGGCCTGAGGTTGTACCGGTGGATACCAGAGGACTGGGGGCCTGAGGTTGTACTGGTGGATACCAGAGGACTGGGGGCCTGAGGTTGTACTGGTGGATACCAGAGGACTGGGGGCCTCAGGTTGTGCTGGTGGATACCAGAGGACTGGGTGGTCTCAGGTTGTACTGGTGGATACCAGAGGACTGGGGGGGTCTCAGGTTGTACTGGTGGATACCAGAGGACTGGGGGGGTCTCAGGTTCTACTGGTGGATACCAGAGGACTGGGGGGGGGGGGGGGGTCTCAGGTTGTATTGGTGGATACCATCTCTTCAGTGGGTCATATGATTGAGTGTAGTCTGGCCCAGGAGTGTGAAGGTGAACGGAAAGGCTCTGGAGCAACGAACCGCCCTTGCTGTCTCTTCCTGGCCGGTTCCCCTCTCTCCACCTGGATTCTCTGCCTCTAACCCTATTACTGTGGCTGAGTCACTGGCTTACTGGTGCCCTTTCATGTCGTCTCTAGGAGGGGTGCGTCACTTGAGTGGGTTGAGTCACTGATGTGATCATCCTGTCTGGGTTGGCGCCCCCCCTTGGGTTGTGCCGTGGCGGAGATCTTTATGGGCTATACTCGGCATTGTCTCAGGATGGTAAGTTGGTTGTTGAAGATATTCCTCTAGTGGTGTGGGGGCTGTGCTTTGGCAAAGTGGGTGGGGTTATATCCTTCCTGTTTGGCCCTGTCCGGGGGTGTCATCAGATGGGGCCACAGTGTCTCCTGACCCCTCCTGTCTCAGCCTCCAGTATTTATGCTGAAGTAGTTTATGTGTCAGGGAGCTAGGGTCAATTTGTTATATCTGGAGTACTTCTCCTGTTTTATCCGGTGTCCTGTGTGAATTTAAGTATGCTCACTCTAATTCTCTCTTTCTCTCAGAGGACCTGAGCCCTAGGATCATGCCTCAGGACTACCTGGCATGATTACTCCTTGCTGTCCCCAGTCCACCTGGCCGGGCTGCTGCTCCAGTTTCAACTGTTCTGCCTGCGGCTATGGAATCCTGACCTGTTCACCGGACGTGCTACCTGTCCCAGACCTGCTGTTTTCAACTCTCTAGAGACAGCAGGAGTGGTAGAGATACTCTGAATGATCGGCTATGAAAAGCCAACTGACATTTACTCCTGAGGTGCTGACCTGTTGCACCCTCTACAACTACTGTGATTATTATTATTTGACCATGCTGGTCATTGATGAACATTTGAACATCTTGGCCATGTTCTGTTATAACCTCCACCCGGCACAGCCAGAAGAGGACTGGCCACCCCTCATAGCCTGGTTCCTCTCTAGGTTTCTTCCTAGGTTTTGGCCTTTCTAGGGAGTTTTTCCTAGCCACTGTGCTTCTACACCTGCATTGCTTGCTGTTTGGGGTTTTAGGATGGGTTTCTGTACAGCACTTTGAGATATCAGCTGATGTACGAAGGGCTACATAGATACATTTGATTTGGGGGGTCTGAGGATGTACTGGTGGATACCAGAGGACTGGGTGGTCTCAGGTTGTACTGGTTAATACCAGAGGACTGGGTGGTCTCAGGTCGTACTGGTTAATACCAGAGGACTGGGTTGTCTCAGGTCGTGCTGGTTAATACCAGAGGACTGGGTGGTCTCAGGTTGTACTGGTTAATACCAGAGGACTGGGTGGTCTCAGGTTGTACTGGTTAATACCAGAGGACTGGGTTGTCTCAGGTCGTACTGGTTCATACCAGAGGACTGGGTGGTCTCAGGTCGTACTGGTTAATACCAGAGGACTGGGTGGTCTCAGGTCGTACTGGTTAATACCAGAGGACTGGGTGGTCTCAGGTCGTACTGGTTAATACCAGACGACTGGGTGGTCTCAGGTCGTACTGGTTAATACCAGACGACTGGGTGGTCTCAGGTCGTACTGGTTAATACCAGAGGACTGGGTGGTCTCAGGGGTTACACTAACACTCTATTTGTTGATCCTGATGTCTCAGACTATGTACTCAGACACACAACAGAGTCATGTTGAAGGCGGCAGGGCAGGAGCAGGGAGAACATACAATGCTGCATTTACAGACAGTGCCGCTTAGAATATCATACTAGAATTGTCCGAAATATGACGCAGAAGGCAGACTTAACTCATAATCAACACATTTTCGCTGTTAAAAAAAATGTACACTTTACCAAAGCACAACATTGCACTTTTTTTTACTTTTTTTTCCAATGAAACTCGATCAGATCAAGGATGGGGTTGTATCTCTGTCTGTTGGCCCCAGTATTGCAGTCAGTGTCAGTCGATGAAGGGAGGTACTGCCCCTCATTGGAGAACAGTGGAATTAAATGTTGATTGAGAGTTTAACGTACAACAGCTGATAAAAGGAACCGTGTGAAAACATTTGTCCAGTGTTATTTCCTGATCGTTACCATCTACACAAATGGGTGGAGTTCTGACTTGCCCGATGACATCACCAGGCGATACATTAGTTAAAGGCCTGGTGTGGTGAAAAACGTGATTTTGCTGTTTTTATATATATATATATATCCACAATATGAGGTTGGAATGATACGGTAAAATTGTGAAAATTATGATAATGCCCTTTTAGTGTAAGAGCCGTTTAAAAAGATCGCCTCAAATGTCAACCTGTTTTGGTGGGATGGAGTTTTGGCCTGCCTAGTGACATCACAAAGCCATTAGTTAATAGACCAATAAGAAAGAGTTCCAATACTCTCTGCCAATAATAGCTAGTTTTTAGTTTTTCCCTCCCCACTTAAACCCCTCCCAGACAGTCCTAGCTAAATTCTTGCTTAGTATTTAATAGTATTTGGCTAAAAATAAAATATATATTTTTTTTTAATGGAAAACATAAAATTATCCAGAAAATGTTTTGATATTGATATAAAACGGCTGCATTGGGCCTTTAAAATGTTGAACGTTGAGAAGAAGCTTAAGTAAAGAGTAATGTACTGTACGCAGGAACATAAATTAATAACCACAAGCCTTCAGGTTGCTAAATATATCACCCAGAACATCTGCAAAATGCATCAGGGCTCATTCTGGAATGTATTTGCATTGCCTTTCCCATAGCTGAGCGAGGAATCCCAAGCTCTCAGCACTGAACAACATATGGGCCTTTCATAAGTACATATTCACACCCCTGCACTTGACTTCTACATTTTGTTGTTACGGGCCTGAATTCAAAATGGATTAAATATTGCCCCACCCACCCACCTTTCTACACACAATACATAATAATGACTAAGTGAAAACATTATTTTAGACATTTTAGCAAATGTATTGAAAATGAAATACAGAAATATACCTCTGAGTCAATACTTTGTGGAAACACCAGCGATTGGCAGCGATTACAGCTGTGAGTCTTTCTGGGTGAGTCTCTAAGAGCTGTGAGTCTTTCTGGGTGAGTCTCTAAGAGCTGCGAGTCTTTCTGGGTGAGTCTCTAAGAGCTGCGAGTCTTTCTGGGTGAGTCTCTAAGAGCTGTGAGTCTTTCTGGGTGAGTCTAAGAGCTGTGAGGCTTTCTGGGTGAGTCTCTAAGAGCTGTGAGTCTTTCTGGGTGAGTCTCTAAGAGCTGCGAGGCTTTCTGGGTGAGTCTAAGAGCTGTGAGTTTTCTGGGTGAGTCTAAGAGCTGTGAGTCTTTCTGGGTGAGTCTAAGAGCTGTGAGTCTTTCTGGGTGAGTCTAAGAGCTGTGAGGCTTTCTGGGTGAGTCTCTAAGAGCTGTGAGTCTTTCTGGGTGAGTCTCTAAGAGCTGTGAGTCTTTCTGGGTGAGTCTCTAAGAGCTGTGAGTCTTTCTGGGTGAGTCTAAGAGCTGTGAGTCTTTCTGGGTGAGTCTCTAAGAGCTGCGAGTCTTTCTGGGTGCGTCTCTAAGAGCTGCGAGGCTTTCTGGGTGAGTCTCTAAGAGCTGTGAGTCTTTCTGGGTGAGTCTAAGAGCTGTGAGTCTTTCTGGGTGAGTCTCTAAGAGCTGCGAGTCTTTCTGGGTGAGTCTCTAAGAGCTGCGAGTCTTTCTGGGTGAGTCTCTAAGAGCTGTGAGTCTTTCTGGGTGAGTCTAAGAGCTGTGAGGCTTTCTGGGTGAGTCTCTAAGAGCTGTGAGTCTTTCTGGGTGAGTCTCTAAGAGCTGTGAGTCTTTCTGGGTGAGTCTCTAAGAGCTGTGAGTCTTTCTGGGTGAGTCTCTAAGAGCTGTGAGTCTTTCTGGCTGTGAGTCTTTCTGGGTGAGTCTCTAGAGCTGTGAGTCTTTCTGGGTGAGTCTCTAAGAGCTGTGAGTCTTTCTGGGTGAGTCTCTAAGAGCTGTGAGTCTTTCTGGGTGAGTCTCTAAGAGCTGTGAGCTTTCTGGGTGAGTCTTGTGAGTCTTTCTGGGTGAGTCTAAGAGCTGTGAGTCTTTCTGGGTGAGTCTCTAAGAGCTGTGAGTCTTTCTGGGTGAGTCTCTAAGAGCTGTGAGTCTTTCTGGGTGAGTCTCTAAGAGCTGTGAGTCTTTCTGGGTGAGTCTCTAAGAGCTGTGAGTCTTTCTGGGTGTCTAAGAGCTGTGAGTCTTTCTGGGTGAGTCTCTAAGAGCTGTGAGTCTTTCTGGGTGAGTCTCTAAGAGCTGTGAGTCTTTCTGGGTGAGTCTCTAAGAGCTGTGAGTCTTTCTGGGTGAGTCTCTAAGAGCTGTGAGTCTTTCTGGGTGAGTCTAAGAGCTGTGAGTTTTTCTGGGTGAGTCTAAGAGCTGTGAGTTTTTCTGGGTGAGTCTAAGAGCTGTGAGTTTTTCTGGGTGAGTCTCTAAGAGCTGTGAGTCTTTCTGGGTGAGTCTCTAAGAGCTGCGAGGCTTTCTGGGTGAGTCTAAGAGCTGTGAGTTTTTCTGGGTGAGTCTCTAAGAGCTGTGAGTCTTTCTGGGTGAGTCTCTAAGAGCTGCGAGGCTTTCTGGGTGAGTCTAAGAGCTGTGAGTCTTTCTGGGTGAGTCTCTAAGAGCTGTGAGTCTTTCTGGGTGAGTCTCTAAGATCTTTCCACACCTGGATTGTGCAACATTTGCCGAGTATTATTTTAAAAATTCATCAAGCTCTGTCAAATTGTTTGTTGATCGACAACCATTTTGAGGTGTTGCCTTAGATTTTCAAGTAGATTTAAGAACAAATTCGTATTTACAATGGACGGCCTACCCCGGCCAAACCCAGACGACGCCGGGCCAATTGTGCGCCACACTACAGAACATTTGTCAAATTTGTTTTCACTTTGTAAACCCATTTTCACTTTATCATTACTGGGTTTTGTGTGTAGATTAATGAGGGGAAAAATACTTTCAGAATGCACTGTAGAAATGTGTGTCAGTGAGCTATGTTGAACACTTCTGTTTCCTGGGGCCTCTGGGGCTACTGGGCCTCTGGGGCTACTGGGCCTACTGGGCCTCTGGGGCTACTGGGCCTCTGGGGCTACTGGGCGGGGCCATGGAATGTCTACTGCTATCTGGGGTCCTTACACTATCTTCTCTTTATTTTAGCAGATGGCCAGGTCATGTGACAACCAAATATGGACATGATTATACATTAAAGATAGTCATTTTATAGATATTGTATAATAATATATCAAATATAAACCAGAATATAATGAGCACTGTTATTGAGTATGGTTCTCTAATATATTGGGAATTTATTATAGATTGTATGAGCAACAGAAACTATTGCGACTATTGACCAACTAAATGATATGTCAACTATGGGAGCTTTCTTATTGGTCCGTGAAGGATTTAAAGGATTAACACTAGAACTGCTGGGATTGGCTTTGCAATGAATAGCTGCCGTTTGAATTCGACAACATAAGGTGTTCGCCACAAATAGTCATATTAAACATTCCTGAAAATACAAGTGTCTCACATGCTTCAAAAGCCTAGAATCTTGCTAATCCAACTGCGTTGTCACATTTAAATTTTAAAAAATTACGAAAGAATACGCTGCGATTATCTGAGCACAGACCCCCGTATCAAACGACTTTTTTAACCAGCACTTGCATAACACATTCACAGATTGCATTGAAATAAATCGTTTACCTTTGAAGATCTTGCTCTGGTTGCAATCCCAAGGCTCACTGTTACACAATGAATGGTCTTTTGTTCGGTTAAATCCATTTTTTATAGCCTAACACCAAACATTTTGTGAACGCTTATCTCGTTGAATTTCCTGTCATTCCATTTTCGACGTAACATCCAACGTAAATAGACAGACTTTCCCTGACTTTATCCAGTCATGTTTGGTTTCCTTGTAATCAACTGTTTGTTTGGAACACAACCAGACATGAGGGGTCATTTTGCGGGACGTATTGACCCGGAAAAACCGATTGGAAGACAACAAGTAATTGTGCACCAATTATAGGACCACTGTCTCGTTGATTGACTCTATTTTAACCCAATGACACCACTGATCTTCTTGAAATCTAGCTGGGTAGATAGCCAATGAGCAGAGGTAAAAGGCAGTACCACATGGTTCTTCGTTGTAAGACAAACCTATACGTAAGGACCGTCCTTTCGCCATTGCAAATTCAACCGTGAAGGAGCGAAGCTTATTACGCACGGACGGTTTTCAGTGACTTGCTTCTTCAGCTGTTTATTTATCGAATATCATGGCAAATAAGTCAAAGAAAGCAACTTCTAAGACTAAATATACGAATGTAGAAACCAGTGAGAGTGAGACAGATTTGATTTTTGAAGACTCCATTAGCTCCCATAGTTTTGATTCTGAAACTGAGGAATATTTTTTGAACGGAGAGGACATTGTTTTGGACTGGTAAGTTGCTCTCATGCTAATGCCGTTGTTTGAAATTAATATAAAATATTATTTGTGATTGTTTTTACATTTTATTTGCAATATTTAAAGATGTAATGAAATGGGTAAAGTACACGGCAGGGTAGCCTCGTGGTTAGAGCGTTGGACTAGTAACCGAAAGGTTGCAAGTTCAAATCCCTGAGCTGACAAGGTACAAATCTGTCGTTCTGCCCCCGAACAGGCAGAACTGACTTGCCTAGTAAAATAGAGGAAAAATAAAAACGTTAGCTAGTCATTGTGAGTGAGAGTCTGTTTGTTTGTATGAGAACGACCATAGTGTGTGTGTGTGTGTTTTATATATATATATATATGGTGTAGAATGCAAACACATACATCTCAACACAGCCAGCATGCTTCCTCCAATCAGTCTACATTAGAGGGAGCATGGTCTACCAGCTGCTGCTCCACCCAACGGCCCTATTTGAGGCAGGCCCTGTACTCTATATATCTGTTTATTATACCTGTTGATACAGGGCTCATATGTGAAACTATTCTAACTGAACATTTTCTTTCACAGTGGCACTGACCCCGACTGGGAGCCCCCAGTGCCAACTTGTCCATCCCCCTCTGAAGCTGGTTCATCCAGCTGTACCCCTGCTGTCTCTGGCTCCACACCTCCCGAGCCATCTAGAGGTGTGAAGAGGAAGAGGGGAAGTGTGCCACCCGCTAACAGAGGGACAGAAGGGCGTTGGCACACCATCCTAGAAGATGATGTGGAGCCACCCCAACCAACTTTTAGGCCGAAAAGGGTAGCATGGAAGCCCATATCCATGTCAAGAGTTTTTCTGCTACCTCTCACTGGTCATCTACATGGGGCTGGTGAGGCTGAAAAGCCTGACGGACTACTGGAAAACATCATCTCTGTACCAACTGCCTTTCCCCATGACTGTCATGTCCTGCAAAAGGTTTCTGGTTATCTCACAGGTGCTTAATATCAGTGACCCAAAGGTTGATGAAGAGAATGAGAAGAAGAGGGGCACCGCAGCGTTTGATAGACTGTGCAAAATCAAACCTCTCTACCACAGCATTGTCGAGGCCTGCAAGACGTACTTTCAGCCAGCCCAGAATGTGTCAATCGACGAGAGGATGGTGGCCTCAAAGGCCAGAATTGGACTCAAACAGTACATGAGAAACAAACCAACCAAGTGGGGTTACAAGCTGTTTGTGTTGGCTGATTCTGTGTGTGCCTACACATGCAATTTCTTTGTCTACGAGGGGAAGAACAGTTGTGCGACCGGTAAGGGACTCAGCTATGACTCTGTAATGGCGTTATTGGATTTTCAACTGCTGGGGAAGGGCTACAAACTGTTTGTGGATAACTTCTACACAAGCCCTGCCCTGTTTACAGACCTTAGGAAGCTGGGGGTGTGGGCTTGTGGCACCATTCGTACCAACAGGGTGGGCTTCCCGAAGACGAAGGTGGACGACATGCCTAAGCGGGCTGAACGGGGGAGCATACGATGGATCTGTGAAGATGGCCTGCTGTTAGTAAAGTGGATGGACGCCAGAGAGGTGGTGATGTCCTTCAGTGGAGATGGCCTGCTGTTTGTGAAGTGGATGGATACCAGAGAGGTGGTCATGTGCTCCAGTGGAGATGGCCTGCTGTTTGTGAAGTGGATGGACGCCAGAGAGGTGGTCATGTGCTCCAGTGGAGATGGCCTGCTGTTTGTGAAGTGGATGGATACCAGAGAGGTGGTGATGTGCTCCAGTGGAGATGGCCTGCTGTTTGTGAAGTGGATGGATACCAGAGAGGTGGTCATGTGCTCCAGTGGAGATGGCCTGCTGTTTGTGAAGTGGATGGATGCCAGAGAGGTGGTCATGTGCTCCAGTGGAGATGGCCTGCTGTTTGTGAAGTGGATGGACATGTGCTCCAGTGGAGATGGCCTGCTGTTTGTGAAGTGGATGGATACCAGAGAGGTGGTGATGTGCTCCAGTGGAGATGGCCTGCTGTTTGTGAAGTGGATGGATACCAGAGAGGTGGTGATGTGCTCCAGTGGAGATGGCCTGCTGTTTGTGAAGTGGATGGACACCAGAGAGGTGGTGATGTGCTCCAGTGGAGATGGCCTGCTGTTTGTGAAGTGGATGGATACCAGTGGTGATGATGGCCTGCTGTTTGTGAAGTGGATGGACGCCAGTAAGTCGCTCTGGAGAGCGTCTGCTAAATGACTTAAATGTAAATGTAATGTAATGTGATGTGCTCCAGTGGAGATGGCCTGCTGTTTGTGAAGTGGATGGACACCAGAGAGGTGGTGATGTGCTCCAGTGGAGATGGCCTGCTGTTTGTGAAGTGGATGGACACCAGAGAGGTGGTGATGTGCTCCAGTGGAGATGGCCTGCTGTTTGTGAAGTGGATGGACGCCAGAGAGGTGGTGATGTGCTCCAGTGGAGATGGCCTGCTGTTTGTGAAGTGGATGGACACCAGAGAGGTGGTCATGTCCTCCAGTGGAGATGGCCTGCTGTTTGTGAAGTGGATGGATGCCAGAGACGTGGTGATGTGCTCCAGTGGAGATGGCCTGCTGTTTGTGAAGTGGATGGATGCCAGAGAGGTGGTCATGTCCTTCAGTGGAGATGGCCTGCTGTTTGTGAAGTGGATGGATACCAGAGAGGTGGTGATGTGCTCCAGTGGAGATGATGGATGGATACCTGGTGATGTGCTCCAGTGGAGATGGCCTGCTGTTTGTGATGGATGGACACCAGAGAGGTGGTGATGTGCTCCAGTGGAGATGGCCTGCTGTTTGTGAAGTGGATGGATACCAGAGAGGTGGTGATGTGCTCCAGTGGAGATGGCCTGCTGATTGTGAAGTGGATGGACACCAGAGAGGTGGTGATGTGCTCCACTATCCACAAGTCCTTCAGTGGGGATCATGTTGTCAGGCGTGTGAAGGATGGTGCCGGGGCTTGGACCACCAAAAATATCCCCATTCCAGCTGCTGTGAAGGACTACAACAAGAACATGGGAGGAGTGGACCTGTCAGACGCGCTAATAGGCTACTACAATGTTCTCCATAAGACGATGAAATGGTACAAGACCTTCTTCTATCATTTCATCGACATCGCCGTGGTGAATGCGTTCATCCTACACAAGGAAATGGCGAAGACCTGTGGAAAGCCCTTCCTCTCACAGAAAGCCTTCAGAGAGCAGCTCATCAGGGAGCTTGCTGGCTACAACACCACTGCACCAAGCCCTGTCCCTTCTGCTCCAGCCACAAGTGTTCATCTACCCAAATATATTTGTGCGGGCATGGATGTGCCTAAGGGCCAAAAGGGCACAGCATGGAGGCGTTGCTGTGTTGTGTGCAAGATGAAGTCTCCCATCACATGCTCAGTGACCCTCTGCTTTACATCAGAGAGAGACTGCTATGGCATCTGGCATCAGCAGCAGAATATTGTGTAGAGCTTTGGTAAAGTTGGTGGGGTTATATGGCAAAGTGGGTGGGGGCTAGGGTCAGTATGTTATATCTGGAGTACTTTTCCTGTCTTATCTGGTGTCTTGTGTGAATTTAAGTCTGCTCTCTCTTTCTCTCCTCTCTCTCGGAGGACCTGAGCCCTTGGACCATGCGTCAGGACTACCTGGCATGATGACTCCTTGCTGTCCCCAGTCCACCTGGCCGTGCTGCTGCTCCAGTTTCAACTGTTCTGCCTGCGGCTATGGAATCCTAAACTGTTCATTTTTACTCTTGAGGTGCTGTCCTGTTGCACCCTCTACAGCCACTGTGATCTCTACCCGGCACAGCCAGAAGAGGACTGGCCACCCCTCATAGCCTGGTTCCTCTCTAGGTTTCTTCCTAGGTTTTGGCCTTTCTAGGGAGTTTTTCCTAGCCACCGTGCTTCTACACCTGCATTGCTTGCTGTTTGGGGTTTTAGGCTGGGGCTATATAAATAATTTGATTTGATAGAGGACTGAGGGTCTTCCAAATATTGAAAGTGTGTAAATAGTTACCCATGTTATTTTGTAAATGGTTTTTATTTTTTATATTTTTCTCAATTTTTTGGGGGGGGGTGGGTGTGTTAGAATACCATTTTGGTATTTTGTATATAGTTATTTGTTTCAAAATGTATACCTTCACAAATTTGGCCACTTGGGTATCTGAATGTTTGTTTTATCTTGTTCATTCTAAAGATGATGTAAAAATAAAAAACATATGTTTTTTTCATTGTTTTATCTAAACCAGATCTATTGTGTTATATTCTCCTACATTCACATTTACACAAACTTCAGAGTTTTCTTTCAAATGGTACCAAGAATATGCATATCCATATGTTCTGTGCCTGAGCTACAGGCTGTTTGATTTGGGTGTGTCTTCAGGCGGAAATGTTTATTTATTTAACCAGGTAGGCTAGTTGAGAACAAGTTCTCATTTGCAACTGTGACCTGACCAAGATAAAACAAAGCAGTTCGACACCTAAAACACAGAGTTACACATGGAGTAAAACAAACAGTCAATAATACAGTAGAAAAACAAGTCTATATACAAAAGGCAAAAAAAGGCCATGGTGGCAAAATACAATATAGCAAGTAAAACACTGGAATGGTAGTTTTGCAGTGGAAGAATGTGCAAAGTAGAAATAAATACAGTAGGGAAAGAGGTTGTTTGGGCTAAATTGTATATGGGCTATGTACAGGTGCAGTAATCTGTGAGCTGCTCTGACAGTTGGTGCTTAAAGCTAGTGAGGGAGATAAGTGTTTCCAGTTTCAGAGATTTTTGTAGTTCGTTCCAGTCATTGGCAGCAGAGAACTGGAAGGAGAGGCGGCCAAAGAAAGAATTGGTTTTGGGGGTGACTAGAGAGAGATACCTGCTGGAGCGTGTGCTACAGGTGGGAGATGCTATGGTGACCAGCGAGCTGAGATAAGGGGGGACTTTACCTAGCAGGGTCTTGTAGATGACATGGAGCCAGTGGGTTTGGCGATGAGTATGAAGCGAGGGCCAGCCAACGAGAGCGTACAGGTCGCAATGGTGGGTAGTATATGGGGATTTGGTGACAAAACGGATTACAATTTGTTGAGTAGGGTATTGGAGGCTATTTTGTAAATGACATCGTCGAGGATTGGTAGGATGGTCAGTTTTACAAGGGTATGTTTGGCAGCATGAGTGAAGGATGCTTTGTTGCGAAATAGGAAACCGATTCTAGATTTAATTTTGGATTGGAGATGTTTGATATGGGTCTGGAAGGAGAGTTTACAGTCTAACCAGACACCTAGGTATTTGTAGTTGTCCACGTATTCTAAGTCAGAGCCGTCCAGAGTAGTGATGTTGGTCAGGCACAAAGATTGCACAAAGTAGGAGGGGGGGGGAGTTCTAAGAGGTTAAGTAAAAACTGCCACTCAGGAACATTTACAGTCTGATTGGTAAGCAACTCCATTGTAGATGTGGTCTTGTGTTTTAGGTTATTGTCCTGTTGAAAGGTGAATTCATCTCCCAGTGTCTGGTGGAAAGCAGACTGAACCAGGTTATTGTCCTGTTGAAAGGTGAATTCATCTCCCAGTGTCTGGTGGAAAGCAGACTGAACCAGGTTATTGTCCTGCTGAAAGGTGATCTCCCAAGGGTTATTGTCCTGTTGAAAGGTGAATTCATCTCCCAGTGTTTGGTGGAAAGCAGACTGAACCAGGTTATTGTCCTGTTGAAAGGTGAATTCCTGCTGATCTCCCAGTGTTTGGTGGAAAGCAGACTGAACCAGGTTATTGTCCTGTTGAAATCTCCCAGTGTTTGGTGGAAAGCAGACTGAACCAGGTTATTGTCCTGTTGAAAGGTCATCTCCCAGTGTTTGGTGGAAAGCAGACTGAACCAGGTTATTGTCCTGTTGAAAGGTGAATTCATCTCCCAGTGTTTGGTGGAAAGCAGACTGAACCAGGTTATTGTCCTGTTGAAAGGTGAATTCATCTCCCAGTGTCTGGTGGAAAGCAGACTGAACCAGGTTATTGTCCTGTTGAAAGGTGAATTCATCTCCCAGTGTTTGGTGGAAAGCAGACTGAACCAGGTTATTGTCCTGCTGAAAGGTGAATTCATCTCCCAGTGTTTGGTGGAAAGCAGACTGAACCAGGTTATTGTCCTGTTGAAAGGTGAATTCATCTCCCAGTGTTTGGTGGAAAGCAGACTGAACCAGGTTATTGTCCTGTTGAAAGGTGAATTCATCTCCCAGTGTTTGGTGGAAAGCAGACTGAACCAGGTTTTTGTCCTGCTGAAAGGTTGTGTCCTGAACCAGGTTATTGTCCTGCTGAAAGGTGAATTCATCTCCCAGTGTCTGGTGGAAAGCAGACTGAACCAGGTTATTGTCCTGCTGAAAGGTGAATTCATCTCCCAGTGTTTGGTGGAAAGCAGACTGAACCAGGTTATTGTCCTGTTGAAAGGTGAATTCATCTCCCAGTGTTTGGTGGAAAGCAGACTGAACCAGGTTTTCCTCTAGGATTTTGCCTGTGCTTAGCTCTATTCTGTTACTCTTTGATTCTGAAAAACTCCCCAGGCCTTAAGGATGACAAGAATACCCATAATATGATGAGGCCACCGCTATGCTTAAAAATATGACTAGTACTCAGCAATGTGTTGTATAGGATTTGCCCCAAACATAAATCTGTGTTTGAAATTCACTGAGAGACATTAAAGTTAATTGTACCGGCTCGAAGTTCGTAACAAAAAGGGAGACAACGTGAAGATTAGGAATAACAAAAATATATGTATTACCTGAAGTAACGTAAATACAATGAACAATGGTGTGTGTAGTCAGTAATCAGTAGTGTAAGTGAGTGGTTGCGTGCGTGCGTGCGTGCGTAAATGAGGGGTGTTGAAAGGTGCCAAAGCAAACAAACAAAACAGCCACAAAAAAAAATGCAACAACCAAAATCTATCGATGTATGGGGGAAGAGGTGTATTTATCCTGGGACACACCCGGGCCCAGGTGTGTCCCATTTCGCTGACGACTCTCCCAGCTCCGCACGCCGACATCCTAATAAGGAAAACAAGAGAAAGCGTATGGTGGACAGAGTGGGAAGGTGCGTCACAGAGTGGGAGGGTACAGAGATGAAGTAGTCATTCGAAAATCATGTTAAACAGTATTATTGAACACAGAGTGAGTCCATGCAACTTATTGATTATTGAGGCCATAGCAAAGGGGTTGATACTTATTGACCCAAAACATTTCAGCTTTTCATTTTGTATTAATTTATAAAAACATAATTCCACTTTGACATTATGGGGTATTGTGTGTAGGCCAGTATTTTTTTTTTATCAATTTCAAATTCAAGCTGTAATGCAACAAAATGTGGACGGGTCAGAGAACTGGCAGTGTGGTGCCAGGACAACAACCTCTCCCTCAATGTGATCAAGACAAAGGAGCTGATCGTGGACTACAGGAAAAGGCGGACCGAACAGAACCCCATTCTCATCAACGGGGCTGCAGTGAAGCGGGTCGAGAGTTTCAAGTTCCTTGGTGTCCACATCACCAAATCAAATCAAAGTTTATTTGTCACGTGTGCCGAATTCAACAGCTGTAGACATTACAGTGAAATGCTTACTTACAGGCTCTAACCAATAGTGCAAAAAAAGGTATTAGGTGAACAATAGGTAAGTAAAGAAATAAAACAACAGTAAAAAGACAGGCTACATACAGTAGAGAGGCTATATACAGTAGAGGGGCTATATACAGTAGAGAGGCTATATACAGTAGAGGGGCTACATACAGTAGAGAGGCTATATACAGTAGAGGGGCTATATACAGTAGAGAGGCTATATACAGTAGAGAGGCTATATACAGTAGAGAGGCTACATACAGTAGAGAGGCTATATACAGTAGAGAGGCTATATACAGTAGAGAGGCTATATACAGTAGAGGGGCTATATACAGTAGAGAGGCTATATACAGTAGAGAGGCTATATACAGTAGAGAGGGTATATACAGTAGAGAGGGTATATACAGTAGAGAGGCTATACACAGTAGAGAGGCTCTATACAGTAGAGAGGCTATATACAGTAGAGGCTATATACAGTAGAGAGGCTATATACAGTAGAGAGGCTATATACAGTAGAGAGGCTATATACAGTAGAGGTTATATACAGTAGACGGGCTATATACAGTAGAGAGGCTATATACAGTAGAGAGGCTATATACAGTAGAGAGGTTATATACAGTAGGGAGGTTATATACAGTAGAGAGGCTGTATACAGTAGAGAGGTTATATACAGTAGAGAGGTTATATACAGTAGAGAGGTTATATACAGTAGAGAGGCTATATACAGTAGAGAGGTTATATACAGTAGAGGCTATATACAGTAGAGAGGCTATATACAGTAGAGGTTATATAAGGTAGTGAGGCTATATACAGTAGAGAGGCTATATACAGTAGAGGTTATATACAGTAGTGAGGCTATATACAGTAGAGAGGCTATATACAGTAGAGGCTATATACAGTAGAGGGGTTATATACAGTAGTGAGACTATATACAGTAGAGAGGCTATATACAGTAGAGGTTATATACAGTAGAGAGGCTATATACAATAGAGGCTACATACAGTAGAGGGGCTACATACAATAGAGAGGTTATATATAGTAGAGAGGCCGTATACAGTAGAGAGGCTATATACAGTAGAGAGGCTATATACAGTAGAGAGGCTATATACAGTAGCCAGGCTATATACAGTAGAGAGGCTATATACAGTAGAGATATATATATATATATATATACACACACAACAAACTATCATGGTCCAAACATTCCAAGACTGTCGTGAAGAGGGCACAACAAAACCTTTTCACACTCAGATTTGGCACGGGGGTCCCTCAGATCCTCAAATGGTTCTACAGCTGCACCATCGAGAGCATCCTGACCAGTTGCATCACCGCCTGGTACGGCAACTGGTCGGCGCTACAAAGGGAAGTGCGTAGTCACTTCACCCACACCACATGTACAAATGACCTCTAACCTGTACCGCGGCACTCTACCTCACTTAGCTCTGATTATGGGGCGGCAGGGCTAGTAACCGAAAGGTTGCAAGTTCAAATCCCTGAGCTGACAAGGTACAAATCTGTTGTTCTGCTCCTGAACAAGGCAGTTAACCCACTGTTCCTAGACTGTCATTGAAAATAAGAATTTGTTCTTAACTAAATAAAGGTTTAAAAACATTTTTTTAAAGTACAGGGTGTGTGTGTGAGAGAGACTGTGCGTGTCAGTAGCAAGCTAGATTAATAAAATATATCCAACATGCTACTTTGTGTTAATCCTGAAGAAGGCTTGACTTTTTCCACATTTTGTTACGTTACAGCCTTATTTTAAAATCAATTAAATAGTTTCCCCCCCTTTTACACAAAATACCCCATAATGAAAAAGTGAAAATGGGTTTTTAAAAATTTCTTACAAATGATAAAGAGAAATACTTTATTTACATAAGTATTATATAGTATATATATATGTATATATATATATTATATAGTACTTCAGTATTCAGACCCTTTGCTATGACACTCGAAATTGAGCTCAGGTGCATCCTGTTTCCATTGATCATCCTTGAGATGTTTCTACAACTTGATTGGAGTCCACCTGTGGTAAATTCTATTGATTGGACATGATTTGGAAAGGCACACACCGGTCTATATAAAAGGTCCACAGTTGACAGTGCATGTCAGAGCAAAAACCAAGCCATGAGGTCGAAGGAATTGTAGGTAGTGTTATAGGGTAGGTAGTGGTGTAGGTAGGTAGTGGTGTAGGGTAGGTAGTGGTGTAGGGTAGGTAGTGCTGTAGGGTAGGTAGTGCTGTAGGGTAGGTAGTGGTGTAGGGTAGGTAGTGGTGTAGGGTAGGTAGTGGTGTAGGGTAGGCAGTGTTATAGGGTAGGTAGTGGTGTAAGGTAGGTAGTGGTGTAGGGTAGGTAGTGGTGTAGGGTGGGTAGTGCTGTAGTGGTGTAGGGTAGGTGGTGGTGTAGGGTAGGTAGTGGTGTAGGGTAGGGTAGGTAGTGGTGTAGGGTAGGTAGTGGTGTAGGGTAGGTAGTGGTGTAGGGTAGGTGGTGGTGTAGGGTAGGTTGTGGTGTAGGGTAGGTTGTGGTGTAGGGTAGGGTAGGTAGTGGTGTAGGGTAGGTAGTGGTGTAGGGTAGGTAGTGGTGTAGGGTAGGTAGTGCTGTAGGGTAGGTAGTGGTGTAGGGTAGGTAGTAGTGTAGGGTAGGTAGGGGTGTAGGGTAGGGTAGGTAGTAGTGTAGGGTAGGTGGTGGTGTAGGGTAGGTAGTAGTGTAGGGTAGGTGGTGGTGTAAGGTATGTAGTGGTTTAAGGTAGGTAGTGGTGTAGGGTAGGGTAGGTGGTGGTGTAGGGTAGGTAGTAGTGTAGGGTAGGTGGTGGTGTAAGGTATGTAGTGGTTTAAGGTAGGTAGTGGTGTAGGGGGTAGGTGGTGGTGTAGGGTAGGTAGTAGTGTAGGGTAGGTAGTAGTGTTGGGTAGGTGGTGGTGTAAGGTATGTAGTGGTTTAAGGTAGGTAGTAGTGTAGGGTAGGTAGTGGTGTAGGGTAGGGTAGGTAGTAGTGTAGTGTAGGGTAGGTAGTGGTATAGGGTAGGGTAGGTAGTGTTGTAGGGTAGGTAGTAGTGTAGGGTAGGTAGTGGTATAGGGTAGGGTAGGTAGTGTTGTAGGGTAGGTAGTAGTGTAGGGTAGGTAGTGGTATAGGGTAGGGTAGGTAGTGTTGTAGGGTAGGGTAGGTAGTAGTGTAGGGTAGGTAGTGGTATAGGGTAGGGTAGGTAGTGTTGTAGGGTAGGTAGTGGTGTAAGGTAGGGTAGGTAGTGGTGTAGGGTAGGTAGTGGTGTAGGGTAGGTAGTGTTGTAGGGTAGGTAGTGGTATAGGGTAGGGTAGGTAGTGTTGTAGGGTAGGTAGTGGTGTAGGGTAGGTAGTGGTGTAGGGGTAGGTGGTGGTGTAGGGTTAGGTTGTGGTGTAGGGTTAGGTAGTGTGGTGTAGGGTATGGTTGGTAGTGGTGTGTTGTAGGGTAGGTAGTGTTGGGTAGGGTGGTGTAGGGGTAGTGGTGTAGGGTAGGGTGGTGGGGTGGGTAGGGTAGGGTAGGGTGTGGTGTAGGGTAGGTAGTGGTGTAGGGTAGGTAGTGGTGTAGGGTAGGGTAGGTAGTGTTGTAGGGTAGGTAGTGGTGTAGGGTAGAGTAGTGGTGTAGGGTAGGTAGTGGTGTAGGGTAGGTAGTGGTGTAGGGTAGGTAGTGGTGTAGGGTAGGGTAGGTAGTGTTGTAGGGTGGTGTAGGTAGTGTGGTGTAGGGTAGGTAGTGGTGTAGGGTAGGGTTGGTAGTGTTGTAGGGTAGGTAGTGGTGTAGGCTAGGTGGTGGTGTAGGGTAGGTAGTGGTGTAGGGTAGGTAGTGTTGTAGGGTAGGTAGTAGTGTAGGGTAGGTAGTGGTGTAGGGTAGGGTAGGTAGTGTTGTAGGGTAGGTAGTAGTGTAGGGTAGGGTAGTGGTGTAGGGTAGGTAGTGGTGTAGGGTAGGTAGTGTTGTAGGGTAGGTAGTGTTGTAGGGTAGGTAGTGGTGTAGGGTAGGTGGTGGTGTAGGGTAGGGTAGGTAGTGGTGTAGGGTAGGGGGTATAATGTAGGGTAGGTAGTGTTGTAGGGTATGTAGTGGTATAGGGTAGGGGGTATAATGTAGGGTAGGTAGTGTAGGGTAGGTAGTGGTGTAAGGTAGGGTAGGTAGTGGTGTAAGGTAGGGTAGGTCGTGGTGTAAGGTAGGGTAGGTAGTGGTGTAGGGTAGGTAGTGGTGTAGGGTAGGTAGTGGTGTAGGGTAGGTAGTGTTGTAGGGTAGGTAGGGTAGGGTAGTGTTGTAGGGTAGGTAGTGGTGTAAGGTAGGGTAGGTAGTGGTGTAGGGTAGGTAGTGGTATAATGTAGGGTAGGTAGTGTTGTAGGGTAGGTAGTGGTGTAGGGTAGGTAGTGGTGTAAGAGCTGTAAGAGTTAAAAAACTGAGGGCCACATTCATGTATGATAGCCTCTCTCGGCTAGGGAGCGGTATTTTCACGTCCGGATGACATTTTTCCCAAAGTAAACTGCCTGCTACTCAGGGCCAGAAGCTAGGATATGCATATTATGTGCTAACATAATTGCAAACTGTTTTTTTTTACCCCCTTTTCTCCCCAATTTCGTGGTATCCAATTGTTGTAGTAGCTACTATCTTGTCTCATCGCTACAACTCCCGTACGGGCTCGGGAGAGACGAAGGTTGAAAGTCATGCGTCCTCCGATACACAACCCAACCAAGCCGCACTGCTTCTTAACACAGCGCGCATCCAACCGGAAGCCAGCCGCACCAATGTGTCGGAGGAAACACCGTGCACCTGGCAACCTTGGTCAGCGCGCACTGCGCCCGGCCCACCACAGGAGTCGCTGGTGCGCGATGAGACAAGGATGCACTATAGTTCTTAAGGGTAATAAAATGTTTTCCGCTTGGTTCTCACAACTGATGTACAAAACCTATTTTGACACAATGGCTGTGATTTACTGATTGTTTTGTGAGATACAACAGAGAGTTTGTTGACACAACCATTGTACGGTGTCTCCACAACTCTTGTGTAAAGACTTCTGTGCAGAAGAGCATTAGTTGTGACAAATTTATTGTAGATCAAAGGTTGCAAATTGTGCTTCAAATCAAATCAAATGTTATTGGTCACATACACATATTTAGCAGATGTTATTGCGTGTGTAGTGAAATGCTGTTGTGTTTCTAGTTCCAACAATGCATTAATATCTAACAATTCACAACAATACACACAAAATCTAAAATTAAAATAATGGAATTAAGAAATATATAAATATTAAATATGTCAGAGTGGCATTGACTAAAATACAGTAGAATAGAATACAGTAGAATAGAATACAGTAGACTAAAATACAGTAGAATAGAATACAGTAGACTAGAATACAGTAGGCTAGAATACAGTAGGCTAGAATACAGTAGACTAGAATACAGTAGACTAGAATACAGTATATACATATGAGATGAGTAAAGCAGAATGTATGTGACCAGTGATTCCATGTCTATGTATATAGGGCAGCAGCCTCTAAGGTGCAGTGTTGAGTAACCATGTGGAAGGCAGCTAGTGATGGCTATTTTACCAGTCTCGATGTCCTTGAGATAGAAGCTGTTTTTCAGTCTTCTCGGCCCCAGCTTTGATGCACCTGTACTGACCTCGCCTTCTGGATGATAGTGGTGTGAACAGGCAGTGGCTCGGGTGGTTGATGTCCATGATGATCTTTATGGCCTTCCTGTTACAGGTGCTGTAGGTGTCCTGGTGCGTTGGGCAGACCACACCACCCTCTGGAGAGCCCTGCGGTTGCGGGCGGTGCATTTTCCGTACAAGGCGGTGATACAGTCCGACAGGATGCTCTCAATTGTGCATCTGTAAAAGTTTGTGAGGGTTTAAGGTGACAAGCCAAATTTCTTCAGCCTCCCGAGGTTGAAGAGGTGCTGTTGCGCCTTCTTCACCACACTGTCTGTGTGGGTGGACCATTTCAGATCGTCAGTGATGTGTACGCCGAGGAACTTGAAACTTTCCACCTTCTCCACTGCGGTTCCGTCGATGTGGATAGGGGCGTGCTCCCTCTGCTGTTTCCTGAAGTCCACGATCAGCTCCTTCATTTTGTTGACGTTGAGGGAGAGGTTATTTTCCTGATATCAATCCGCCAGGGCCCTCACCTCCTCCCTGTAGTCTGTCTCGTCATTGTTGGTAATCAGGCATATCACTGTTGTGTCGTCTACAAACTTGATGATTGAGTTGGAGGCATGCGTGGCCACGCAGTCGATGGGTGAACAAGAAGTACAGGAGGGGACTGAGCACACACCCTTGTGGGGCCCCTGTGTTGAGGATCAGTGAAGTGGAGATGTTGTTTCCTAACTTCACCACCTGGGGGCGTCAGGAAGTCCAGGACCCAATTGCACAGGGCGAGGTTCAGACCCAGGGCACTGTGGTGTTGAAGGCTGAGCTATAGTCAATGAACAGCATTCTTACATAGGTATTCTTCTTGTCCAGATGGGATCGGGCCGTGTGCAGTGTGATGGCGTCGTTGGACCTATTTGGGGCGGTATGCAAACTGAAGTGGGTCTAGGGTGGCCGGTAAGGTGGAGGTGAAATGGTCCTTGACTAGTCTCTCAAAGCACTTCATGATGACAGAAGTGAGGGCTACGGGGCGGTAGTGGGATCTTGAAGCAAGTGGGAACAGCAGACTGGGATAGGGACAAATTGAATATGTCCGTAAACAGCTACATAACTTTTGCACAATTGATATATCAACACAAGGTATTAAAAACTATTTGTAAAATGACATAGTGCCCTATTGACACCATCTTTGACCGGCGTATGTGTGTGTGTGTGTGTGTGTGTGCGTGTGTTGAGGGCTATCCTATTTCACTGTTCACTCAGCCCTCTCCCTGCATCTGCTTCGGTTCAGGTTGAAGTTTTGATAGAGCAGATCACAGTCAACCCAGGCTCAGGAGGTTTTGATAGAGCAGATCACAGTCAACCCAGGCTCAGGAGGTTTTGATAGAGAAGATCACAGTCAACCCGGGCTCAGGAGGTTTTGATAGAGCAGATCACAGTCAACCCAGGCTCAGGAGGTTTTGATAGAGCAGATCACAGTCAACCCGGGCTCAGGAGGTTTTGATAGAGCAGATCACAGTCAACCCAGGCTCAGGAGGTTTTGATAGAGCAGATCACAGTCAACCCAGGCTCAGGAGGTTTTGATAGAGCAGATCACAGTCAACCCAGGCTCAGGAGGTTTTGATAGAGCTGATCACAGTCAACCCAGGCTCAGGAGGTTTTGATAGAGCAGATCACAGTCAACCCGGGCTCAGGAGGTTTTGATAGAGCAGATCACAGTCAACCCAGGCTCAGGAGGGCTAAACAACCTTCTGGAGGGCAGGGGTCAACTGAGGAAAGTGTTTCTACAGTAGCAAAAACCTTCACAAGAAAATCACATTTCTACAGTAGATTTTACAGCACTCTTGACAGAGTTTACGTTTAACAGAGAAACATTTTATAATTTTTCATCTTCCTTCAAATGGTTTACAAAATATCAATCAAGTTTTCCCTCTGTTTTTTTTATGACTCTAAACTCTAATTAAAATAAACATATTGGAAACAAAATCTAAATCTATCAGGGAAATGGAGTTGACAGTTTATGGTTGTGACCATGGTGATTTGAATATTGTTTTAGTTTAAATCTATCAAGAGTAGAGAACTTTGCAGACCATGTGGTCTTGTTGCATTAGATGAGGACATGAAGTCTTTACGGTGTAACTCACCCTGAACATTCCGGATTCATTTTTTGGGATTCTAAACAAATCTGACAGAATTGACCATAATCTGCAGACCAATTTTTTGGAATCACAGTTGTGGGAGAGATATTCTTTAAAGTCGGAGAGAGCTAATTGCACGAAACTACGTAAGATCCTTTTTCAGATAATATTCATTACTGACAGTTGTGGTATCCCGGGAAGACTACCCCGTGGGGGTTGTTATAGTAGAGGGGAGATACGTTGTGCCACGTTGGCTCCTTCTGCTGTGAGTACACGAGCTGGGCACCCCGACACGGGTGGCTTCAAGAGGAGGTAACTAGGGGAAAGTGTCAACCAGCCGTAGAGGCCACATAGAAGGAGCACTGTGGCTCGCCGAGGGAGAGAACCGAGTGGAGGTAACTAGGGGAAAGTGTCAACCAGCCGTAGAGGCCACATAGAAGGAGCACTGTGGCACGCCGTGGGAGAGAACCGAGTGGAGGTAACTAGGGGAAAGTGTCAACCAGCCGTAGAGGCCAGGAGAGAACATAGAAGGAAAGTGTCACCAGCCGTGGCACGCCGAGGGAGCACTGAACCGAGAGAGGTAACTAGAGGAAAGTGTCAACCAGCCGTAGAGGCCACATAGAAGGAGCACATGTGGCACGAAGAGAACAGTGGAGGTAACTAGGGGAAAGTGTCAACCAGCCGTAGAGGCCACATAGAAGGAGCACTGTGGCACGCCGAGGGAGAGAACCGAGTGGAGGTAACTAGGGGAAAGTGTCAACCAGCCGTAGAGGCCACATAGAAGGAGCACTGTGGCACGCCGAGGGAGAGAACCGAGTGGAGGTAACTAGGGGAAAGTGTCAACCAGCCGTAGAGGCCACATAGAAGGAGCACTGTGGCACGCCGAGGGAGAGAACCGAGTGGAGGTAACTAGGGGAAAGTGTCAACCAGCCGTAGAGGCCACACTAAAGGTGGAGCACTGTGGCACGCCGAGGCCACATAGAAGAGAGAACCGAGGAGAGTGGAGGTAACTAGGGGAAAGTGTCAACCAGCCGTAGAGGCCACATAAAAGGAGCACTGTGGCACGCCGAGGGAGAGGGCCGGGAGAGACCGACACAAAGCCGAAGCTGAGAAGAAGGACAGAGCCAAAGAGATTTTCTTTGTTGTGTTTATTTAATGGCCAAGTAAAGAAGTGTGTTTGTGGACTAAAACGTCCCAGTCTCTGTGTTAATCTCTGCTCAACCCAACACCCCACGGTTTACCAAACAGTTAATATAATATCCTTTTTCAGTTCATTTTCATTATTGACAGTTTTTATTTTATTTTAAACCCTTTTTTGGAGAGTTAGAAATTGTAATCCTTCGCTCCAGAAAAGGTCATTTCTGGGCATACAATAGAGCCGACATGGAAATGAGAATAGAATAGAAAATATTTTGAACATTCCTAAAACAAATCTTTCCCTTTATAAAATGTGCCTGATTGTAATTTTTATGCTCAAATAATGCAATAAAATACACTTTTTTTCAACTTTAAAAATGAAGGTTCCTGAAGGACAAGGATTGTCACGACGTTCAGGAATCTACATTCATTACGAGAGTGAACGTAAAGTACATACAGTGGGGCAAAAAAGTATTTAGTCAGCCACCAATTGTGCAAGTTCTCCCACTTAAAAAGATGAGAGAGGCCTGTAATTTTCATCATAGGTGCACTTCAACTATGACAGACAAAATGAGAAAAAAAAATCCAGAAAATCACATTGTAGGATTTTTAATGAATTTATTTGCAAATTATGGTGGAAAATAAGTATTTGCCTCACTGTATATGATCAGAATAATTTATATGTCTTAAACAGAGTTTTTCCATATTTGGTTTTGGGGTTTTCTGTTTTCCTTGAAATGTGGTGTCCGTTTCAGTCTGACAAAATAAACCGGACAATGAAACTATCTTGCACAACGTTACGCCCTATAGGCCTGCAATGGGCAAGAAGGTCAAATAGGCATCAGCCCTAGCATATAGGCCTCAATGGGCAAGAAGGTCAAATAGGCATCAGTCCTAGCCTATAGGCCTCAATGGGCAAGAAGGTCAAATAGGCATCAGCCCTAGCCTATAGGCCTTAATGGGCAAGAAGGTCAAATAGGTATCAGCCCTAGCATATAGGCCTTAATGGGCAAGAAGGTCAAATAGGTATCAGCCCTAGCATATAGGCCTCAATGGGCAAGAAGGTCAAATAGGCATCAGCCCTAGCATATAGGCCTCAATGGGCAAGAAGGTCAAATAGGCATCAGTCCTAGCTTATAGGCCTCAATGGGCAAGAAGGTCAAATAGGCATCAGCCCTAGCCTATAGGTCTCAATGGGCAAGAAGGTCAAATAGGCATCAGCCCTTAGCCTATAGGCCTCAATGGGCAAGAAGGTCAAATAGGCATCAGCCCTAGCTTATAGGCCTCAATGGGCAAGAAGGTCAAATAGGCATCAGCCCTAGCCTATAGGCCTCAATGGGCAAGAAGGTCAAATAGGCATCAGTTAATCCAGATGCGTCCCCTTCCTCTCCTATTAAATAGGCATCAGTTAAAGAACCTTCCTCTCCTATTAAATAGGCATAATTTAAACCTGATGTGTCCCCTTCCTCTCCTATTAAATATGCATCATTTAAACCTGATGTGTCTCCTTCCTCTCCTATTAAATATGCATAATTTAAACCTGATGTGTCTCCTTCCTCTCCTATTAAATAGGCATAATTTAAACCTGATGTGTCTCCTTCCTCTCCTATTAAATATGCATAATTTAAACCTGATGTGTCCCCTTCCTCTCCTATTAAATATGCATAATTTAAACCCGATGTGTCCCCTTCCTCTCCTATTAAATAGGCATCAGTTAAAGCACCTTCCTCTCCTATTAACTTTAAGCAACCAGTATCCCTGCAGCAAAGGGCATCTGTTAACCTAACAGGTAAAGGATGTGTTTTAGTTGTCACCCTATAGGATCATGTATCATAACCGTAGGGCTGGAAGGGTTAACACATTTCCTCTCTGAGTTGAGGACGTGTATCATAACCACAGGGCTGGAAGGGTTAACACATTTCCTCTCCGAGTTGAGGACGTGTCTCTAATCCAGGACCAAGCAGCGTTCTGCCCACGGGGCAAGACAACAACCCTCCTCATCCATCCATCCACCGCTCTGTGCTTCAACTTCAGCACTGAGTCCCAAATGGCCCCCTATTCCCTATATAGTGCACTACTTTTGACCGTACTATATAGAGAATAGAGTGCCAAACCAAACTCTGGATCGGCTGCCATATAAATGAGAGCGGAGTAAATAAAAGGGTAGTTAGAGCCCCTCCAGATGATTTCACTAGGTAGGGTTTCACAACCTCACTGACTTACTGCGGTTTCACAACCTCACTGACTTACTGCGGTTTCACAACCTCACTGACTTACTGCGGTTTCACAACCTCACTGACTTACTGCGGTTTCACAACCTCACTGACTTACTGCGGTTTCACAACCTCACTGACTTACTGCGGTTTCACAACCTCACTGACTTACTGCGGTTTCACAACCTCACTGACTTACTGCGGTTTCACAACCTCACTGACTTACTGCGGTTTCACAAGAGGAACATCATAATATGTCCCAATGTATATGATGTACTGTAAGATTCCCGTATAACAAATGTAGCAGATTCAGCCGAGTGCAGATACTGTCCGGAGACTTAATACGATCGCGGGTCGTAGACAACAATGGCAACGTGCCATTCAGCTGACATATGAATAAATGCGGTATCCGCGAACATTGCCTTTAAATCAATCAATCAAATGTATTTATAAAGCCCTTCATACATCAGCTGATATATCAAAGTGCTTTACAGAAACCCAGCCTAAAACCCCCAAACAGCAAGCAATGCAGGTGTAGAAGCACGGTGGCTCGGAAAAACTCCCTAGAAAGGCCAAAACCTAGAAAGAAACCTAGAGAGGAACCAGGCTATGAGGGGTGGAGATTATAAACCTAGAGAGGAACCGGGCTATGAGGGGTGGCCAGTCCTCTTCTGGCTGTGCCGGGTGGAGATTATAAACCTAGAGAGGAACCAGGCTATGAGGGGTGGCCAGTCCTCTTCTGGCTGTGCCGGGTGGAGATTATAACAGAACATGGCCAAGATGTTCAAATGTTCATAGATGACCAGCAGGGTCAAATAATAATAATCACAGTAGTTGTAGAGGGTGCAACAGGTCAGCACCTCAGGAGTAAATGTCAGTTGGCTTTTCATAGCCGATCATTCAGAGATCGAGACAGCAGGTGAAGTAGAGAGAGAGAGAAAGGCGAAAACAGAAGGGTATGGTATTTTGGTATTTTATTAGGATCCCCATTAGCTGTTGCAATAGCAGCAGCTACTCTTCCTGGACCATCACATGAAACAGAATATTAATAGACAAGACAGGGGGGTGTCAGGGGGCACTGTGGCACCGTCGGACGATACCCCCGTACAGGACCAACCAGGCAGGATATAACACCACCCACTTTGCTAAAGCACAGCCCCCACACCACTAGAGGGATTTCAACAGACCACTAACTTACTACCCGGAGACAAGGCTGAGTATGGCCCACGAAGATCTCCTCCACTGCATGACCCAAGGGGGCACAAAACCAGACAGGAAGATCACGTCAGTGACTCAACCCACTTAAGTGATGCACCCCTCCTAGGGACGGCATGGACGAGCACCAGTAAGCCAGTGACTCAGACCCTGTAATAGGGTCAGAGGCAGAGAATCCCAGTGGAGAGAGGGGAACCGGCCAGGCAGAGACAGCAATGGCGGTTCGTCGCTCCAGAGCCCTTTCCGTTCACCTTCACACCCCTGGGCCAGACTACACTCAATCATAGGACCTACTGAAGAGATGAGTCTTCAGTAAAGACTTAAAGGTTGAGACCGAGTCTGTGTCTCTCACATGGATTAGCAGACCATTCCATAAAAACGGAGCTCTTTAGGAGAAAGCCCTGCCTCCAGCTGTTTGTTTAGAAATTCTAGGGACAATTAGGAGGCCTGCGTCTTGTGACAGTAGCATACGTATAGGTACGGCAGAACCAAATCGGAGAGATACAGTTGAAGTCGGAAGTTTACATACACCTTCGCCAAATACATTTAAACTCAGTTTTTCACAATTCCTGATATTTAATCCGAGAAGAAATTCCCTGCTTTAGGTCAGTTAGGATCACCACTTTATTTTAAGAATGTGAAATGTCAGAATAATAGTAGAGAGAATGATTTATTTCAGGTTTTATTTCTTTCATCACATTCCCAGTGGGTCAGAAGTTTACATACACTCAATTAGTATTTGGTAGCATTGCCTTTAAATTGTTTAACTTGGGTCAAATGTTTCGGGTGGCCTTCCACAAGCTTCCCACAATAAGTTGGGTGAATTTTGGCCCATTCCTCCTGACAGAGCTGGTGTAACTGAGTCAGGTTTGTAGGCCTCCTTACTCGCACATGCTTTTTCAGTTCTGCCCACAAATGTTCTATAGGATTGAGGTCAAGGCTTTGTGATGGCCAATACCTTGACTTTGTTGTCCTTAAGCCTTTTTGCCACAACTTTAGAAGTATGCTTGGGGTCATTGTCCATTTGGAAGACCCATTTGCAGCCAAGCTTTAACTTCCTGTCTGATGTCTTGAGATGTTGCTTCAATATATCCACATATTTTTCCGTCATGATGCCATCTATTTTGTGAAGTGCACCAGTCCCTCCTGTAGCAAAGCACCCCCATGACATAATGCTGCCACCCTCGTGCTTCAAGGTTGGGATGGTGTTCCCTCGGCTTGCAAGCCTCTCCCTTTTCCCTCCAAACATAACGATGGTCATTATGGCCAAACAGTTCTATTTTAGTTTCATCAGACCAGAGCACATTTCTCCAAAAAGTACGATCTTTGTCCCCATGTGCAGTTGCAGACCGTAGTCTGGCTTTTTTACGGTGGTTTTGGAGCAGTGGCTCCTTCCTTGCTGAGCGGCCTTTCAGGCTATGTCGATATAGGACTCGTTTTACTGTGGATATAAATACTTTTGTACCTGTTTCCTCCAACATCTTCACAAGGTCCTTTGTTGCTGTTCTGGGATTGATTTGCACTTCTCGCACCAAAGTATGTTCATCTTTAGGAGACAGAACGCATCTCCTTCCTGAGCGGGATGACGGCTGCATGGTCCCATGGTGTTTATACTGCGTACTATTGTTTGTACAGATGGACGTGGTACCTTCAGGTGTTTGGAAATTGCTCCCAAGGATGAACCAGACTTTTGGAGGTCTACAATTGTTTTTCTGAGGTCTTGGCTGATTTCTTTTGATTTTCCCATGATGGCAATGAAAGAGGCACTGAGTTTAAAGGTAGGTCTTGAAATACATCCACAGCTACACCTCCAATTGACTCAAATGATGTCAATTAGCCTATCAGAAGCTTCTAAAACCATGACATAATTTTCTGGAATTTTCCAAGCTGTTTAAAGGCACAGTCAACTTAGTGTATGTAAACTTCTGACCCACTGGAATTGTGATACAGTAAATTATAAGTGAAATAATCTGTCTGTAAGCAATTGTTGGAAAAATTACTTGTGTCATGGACAAAGTAGATGTCCTAACCGACTTGCCAAAACTATAGTTAGCTAACAAGAAATGTGTGGAGTGGTTGAAAAACAAGTTTTAATGACTCCAACCTAAGTGTATGTAAACTTCCCACTGCAACTGTAGGTAGGAGTAAGCTCATGTAATGTTTCGTAGGTTAGCAGTAAAACCTTGAAATCAGCCCTTGCTTTGACAGGAAGCCAGTGTTAGCCTCCCTACACTGGCTTCCTGTCAAAGCAAGGGCTGATTTCAAGGTTTTACTGCTAACCTACAAAGCATTACATGAGCTTACTCCTACCTACAGTAGGAGTTTTGGGATCTAGTCAAGATTCTAGCAGCCGTATTTAGCACTAACTGAAGTTTATTTAGTGCTTTATCCGGGTAGCCAGAAAGTAGAGCATTGCAGTCGTCTAATCTAGAAGTGACAAAAAGCATGGCTGATCTTTTCTGCATCATTTTTGGACAAACATCTTTAAAACATGTTGACAAACTACCATCAGATTGAGTTCCCGCGCTATTGTCCCTTCACAGTTAAAGTTCCCATTAAACTGTGTGTGATAATGTCTTGAAGTGTCCATCCAACAAATATTGTTTGTTTTACTGTACATACAGTGTAGGCTAAAGTAATTGTCACGTTCTGACCTTAGTTCTTTTGTTGTGTCTTTGTTTTAGTTGGGTCAGGGCGTGAGTTGGGGTGGTGGTCTGTGTTCTTTTTTCTATGTTGTGGTTTTGTGTTTGGCCTGGTATGGTTCTCAATCAGAGGTAGGTGTCGTTATTTGTCTCTGATTGAGAATCATACTTAGGTAGCCTGGTTGTCTCTGATGGAGAATCATACTTAGGTAGCCTGGTTGTCTCTGATGGAGAATCATACTTAGGTAGCCTTACCTTACCATACCTTTTCCCACCTGTGTTTTGTGGGTGTTTATTTCCTGTTTAGTGCTTTTTCCATTCACCTTACGGGACTGTTCGTTTGTCGTTTTGTTCAGGTTCAGGTGTTTTATTAAAAATATGAACACTTTTACCACGCTGAGCTTTGGTCCTCACCTCCTTCCACCACAGGCGGTCGTTACAAGTTTAGAAGGCCACAGTTGGTTTTACCTGAATGACTGTTTCTGCTGAGGAGTTATTGTAATGACTCTGTCGTCATCATCTTTAGTTATAATAAAGTTCTATATATATATAATAATCTCTGATGTGCTTTCCTGTATCAGTACCCATGGATATCATAATTATATGTTTCATTCATCATGAAGCTGTGTCTTTATGATGCTGAAATTATCACACACGACAGGGAGGGCAGGGCGGTGCTGTGGGCATCAACTACCTGTGGGGAAAATAAATAGGATTTGAATACATTCTTGATTGTGTAAATAGTAGAGATGTTAACTTTAATGTTTGTTATTGTGCAGCAGCTATGGTACATTAGAAGGTCAGTCTTCATGGATAATTGACAATGACTAGGTGTGTTTTTCACCATTCCAGGTCAGACATCACCCCCTCTCTCCCTCTCTTTCTCTCTCCCGATCTCTTCTGTTTTCATAATAGACAGCAGCAACAATTTGTGTGTTTTTACAAGGGTCTTTGAGTGTTCTTGACAATATGTGATTCACTCGAAGCCAAAACTTGTCCAAACGACGGTAGTGTCCTTAGATGTTCTTCTGTGTTGCATTTAGAAGTCTTCATGTTTGGAGCTTTAGAACACTGTGTTAACTGACAACATCGTATCGTCATGGAAACAAAACATCAGGTTTTTACATCTAATTAAACCATAATCTCAAGTTTTATATTGAATTAAACAGTAATCTCAGGTTTTATGTCTAATTAATCAGTAATCTCAGGGTTTATGTCTAATTAATCAGTAATCTCAGGGTTTATGTCTAATTAATCAGTAATCTCAGGTTTTATGTCTAATTAAAATTTAATCACAGGGTTTATGTTTAATTAAAATTTAATCTCAGGGTTTATGTTTAATTAATCAGTAATCACAGGGTTTATGTCTAATTAATCAGTAATCTCAGGGTTTATGTCTAATTAAAGGGTAATCTCAGGGTTTATATTTAATTAATCAGTAATCTCAGGGTTTATGTCTAATTAAAGGGTAATCTCAGGGTTTATGTCTAATTAAAGGGTAATCTCAGGGTTTATGTCTAATTAATCAGTAATCTCAGGGTTTATGTCTAATTAAAGGGTAATCTCAAGTTTTTATGTTTAATTAAACAGTAATCTCGGGGGGAAATGACACCTTTGTGTCTCCTCATGGCAGAATTATGAATATGTCAAACAAAAGACAGGTAAATGAATCATGAAAATACCAGAAGTCAAGTGATGCGTTTCTGGGTGGAAGGAAGGCATTGTTGAAGTCTGCTAGCGGAAAGGTGCAGAAAGGTAATTTTACAAACTGCTTTAAAAAGTTCCAGTGATCCTTACCTGTGCATTCAGGTGTGTATCATTCAGGTGTGTATAATTCAGGTGTGTTAAAATGTCTACATGGGCGAGGTGCAGAGCGGGGATGATGAATCACCTGAGAGGTGTTCTAGTTAGCGTTCCATTTTGGGAGGGTAAGCCAACGCCTGGGGAAGAGAATATGGGCGGAACTTCAATCCAATTATACTATTATTATACTTACTAAAATAGCATCTAACTGATCGACGGGCAGCTTGAGTCTCCCTTCCTTCTGACAATAGTCAGAGATTTGACATTTTCATAGCAGAAAGACAAGCTACATACAGTACCAGTCAAAAGTTTGGACACACCAACTCATGAGTTTCTTTTGACTAATAGTGGGGCGGCAGGGTAGCCTAGTGGTTAGAGAGTTGGACTAGTAACCGGAAGGTTGCAAGTTCAACCCCCCGAGCTGACAAGGTACAAATCTGCCGTTCTGCCCCTGAACAGGCAGTTAAACCCACTGTTCCTAGGCCGTCATTGAAAATAAGAATTTGTTCTTAACTGACTTGCCTAGTTAAATAAAGGTAAAATAAAAAAATAAAAACATCACAACTATGTAATAACACACATGGAATAATGTAGTAACCAAGAAAAGTGTTGACAAATTTAAATATATTTTATATTTGAGATTCTTTAAAGTTGCCACCCTATGCCTTGATGACAGCTGTGCACACTCTTGGCATTCTCTCAACCAGTTTCATGAGGTAGGCACCTGGAATGCATTTCAATTAACAGGTGTGCCATGTCAAAAGTTAATTTATGGAATTTCTTTCCCTCTTAATGCGTTTTAATCAGTTGTGTTGTGACATGGTAAAAGTGCTATTCAGTCAATAGCCCTATAGAATAGAAATGTGATTATGTAGAAAAAATATATATTGAGAAACAAACATTCTGAGCTAGAGCTAGTTTTTGTAACTGTTGCAAAAAAGCTAATTGGGATTTACGGGTTGCCAAACAGACATAGGACCACATTCATATATTGATAGAGATCATTTCCCTTCCAAATTCTACAAATATGGAAAATATTTATATATAACCAAAAACCTCAAGAGTAACTTTGATGTACAAGCAAGCTAAGAACATTAACTGAGCAGCTGAGCAGAGCTGCCATTTAGGATGCTAACACCCTGAGAGGAGCTGCCAGTTAGGATGCTAACACCCTGAGCAGAGCTGTCCTTTAGGATGCTAACACCCTGAGCGGAGCTGCCATTTAGGATGCTAACACCCTGAGCGGAGCTGCCAGTTAGGATGCTAACACCCTGAGAGGAGCTGCCATTTAGGATGCTAACACCCTGAGAGGAGCTGCCATTTAGGATGCTAACACCCTGAGCGGAGCTGCCATTTAGGATGCTAACACCCTGAGCGGAGCTGCCATTTAGGATGCTAACACCCTGAGCTGAGCTGCCATTTAGGATGCTAACACCCTGAGCGGAGCTGTCATTTAGGATGCTAACACCCTGAGCGGAGCTGCCATTTAGGATGCTAACACCCTGAGCAGAGCAGAGCTGCCATTTAGGATGCTAACACCCTGAGCAGAGCAGAGCTGCCATTTAGGATGCTAACACCCTGAGCAGAGCTGTCCTTTAGGATGCTAACACCCTGAGCGGAGCTGTCCTTTAGGATGCTAACACCCTGAGCAGAGCAGAGCTGCCATTTAGGATGCTAACACCCTGAGCAGAGCTGCCATTTAGGATGCTAACACCCTGAGCAGAGCTGCCATTTAGGATGCTAACACCCTGAGCAGAGCTGTCCTTTAGGATGCTAACACCCTGAGCGGAGCTGCCAGTTAGGATGCTAACACCCTGAGCGGAGCTTCCTGGGATCAGTGGGATGGTCGGGGGCATCAGAGTAACATAAGACACATTCTTGGAGACACTAGCGATCCTGGTTTGGCACGCAGCTCTGCGTATCCCTCCCAGGAACACCTTCAGAGCTAGTCATAGCCCCTAGACCAGACACACACACACACACACACACACACACACACACACACACACACACACACACACACACACACACACACACACATAAAGATAGATAGTATGTCGGTTAGGATGGTAAGCTGTTTTTCACGGGTCATGTTATCTCCAGCCTCCATGAACATTTTTCTCCCAACCATCTGCATGCCTGGCCTGTTTGTTCGGTAAACATGCTGCACCTGTCCATGGAATGCTGGTTGCCAACCAACAAGACTTGTCCAGAAGCATTTATTTTATTCTACCCTCTCCCTGTCCTGTCTGTCTGTGACCCTCTCCCTGTCCTGTCTGTCTCTGACCCTCTCCCTGGCCTGTCTGTCTGTGACCCTCTCCCTGGCCTGTCTGTCTATGACCCTCTCCCTGTCCTGTCTGTCTGTAACCCTCTCCCTGTCCTGTCTGTCTGTGACCCTCTCCCTGTCCTGTCTGTCTGTGACCCTCTCCCTGTCCTGTCTGTCTGTGACCCTCTCCCTGTCCTGTCTGTCTGTGACACTCTCCCTGTCCTGTCTGTCTGTGACCCTCTCCCTGTCCTGTCTGTGACCCTCTCCCTGTCCTGTCTGTCTGTGACTCTTTCCCTGTCCTGTCTGTCTGTGACCCTCTCCCTGTCCTGTCTGTCTGTGACCCTCTCCCTGTCCTGTCTGTCTGTGACCCTCTCCCTGTCCTGTCTGTCTATGACCCTCTCCCTGGCCTGTCTGTCTGTGACCCTCTCCCTGTCCTGTCTGTCTGTGACCCTCTCCCTGTCCTGTCTGTCTGTGACCCACTCCCTGTCCTGTCTGTCTGTGACCCTCTCCCTGTCCTGTCTGTCTGTGACCCTCTCCCTGTCCTGTCTGTCTGTGACCCTCTCCCTGTCCTGTCTGTCTGTTACCCTCTCCCTGTCCTGTCTGTCTGTGACCCTCTCCCTGTCCTGTCTGTCTGTGACACTCTCCCTGTCCTGTCTGTGACCCTCTCCCTGTCCTGTCTGTGACCATCTCCCTGTCCTGTCTGTCTGTGACCCTCTCCTGTCTGTCTGTGACCCTCTCCTGTCTCTGTGACCCTCTCCCTGTCCTGTCTGTCTGTGACCCTCTCCCTGTCCTGTCTGTCTGTGACCCTCTCCCTGTCCTGTCTGTCTGTGACCCTCTTCCTGTCCTGTCTGTCTGTGACCCTCTCCCTGTCCTGTCTGTCTGTGACCCTCTCCCTGTCCTGTCTGTCTGCTACCCTCTCCCTGTCCTGTCTGTCTGTGACCCTCTCCCTGTCCTGTCTGTCTGTGACCCTCTCCCTGTCCTGTCTGTGACCCTCTCCCAGTCCTGTCTGTGACCATCTCCCTGTCCTGTCTGTCTGTGACCCTCTCCCTGTCCTGTCTGTGACCCTCTCCCTGTCTGTCTGTGACCCTCTCCCTGTCCTGTCTGTCTGTGACCCTCTCCCTGTCCTGTCTGTCTGTGACCCTCTCCCTGTCCTGTCTGTCTGTGACCCTCTCCCTGTCCTGTCTGTCTGTGACCCTCTCCCTGTCCTGTCTGTCACCCTCTCCCTGTCTGTCTGTGACCCTCTCCCTGTCCTGTCTGTCTGTGACCCTCTCCCTGTCCTGTCTGTGACCCTCTCCCTGTCCTGTCTGTGACCCTCTCCCTGTCCTGTCTGTGACCATCTCCCTGTCCTGTCTGTCTGTGACCCTCTCCTTATTCCATCTGTCGCCCCTATAAAGCTGTGTGTAAGTTTGGTTTAAATTTGAAGATGGCGCCGTACTGCGTGGCTGCTATCTTGCGAGCTCTGACCCAACTTTGCTATTTTGTGATTATTTTGGCGTTAATCTCGACTTCTTTTCAGTAAATATATCCTCTATCATTTGCTATAACCGACAAGATCTTTTAAACACCAGATCAGGAGTTAAAGATCTTAAATTCTGTCTTCAACTTCGACTGCTTCGGCTCTTTGTGTAATTACGACCCAATTTTCAGGCTATCCAATCAATCCCTATCCCAGTCTGCTGTCCCCACATGCTTCAATAAGGCCACCATTGATCCTGTACCAAAGAAAGCAAAAGGTAACTGAACTAAATGACTAAATCGCCCCGTCACTGTCATCATAAAGTGCTTTGAGAGTCTAGTTAAGGATAATATCACCTCCAGCCTACTTGTCCACTCTAGACCCACTGCAGTTTGCACACCGCCCCAACAGGTCCACAGACGATGCAATCGCCATCACACTGCACACGGCCCTGTCCCATCTGGACAAGAAGAATACCTACAGTGGGGCAAAAAAGTATTTAGTCAGCCACCAATTGTGCAAGTTCTCCCACTTAAAAAGATGAGAGAGGCCTGTAATTTTCATCATAGGTACACTTCAAGTATGACAGACAAAATGTCTATAAAGGGAATAGGGCTCTGGTCTAAAGTAGTGCACTATATAGGGAATAGGGCTCTGGTCTAAAGTAGTGCACTATAGAGAGAATAGGGCTCTGGTCTAAAGTAGTGCACTATATAGGGAATAGGGCTCTGGTCTAAAGTAGTGCACTATATAGGGAATAGGGCTCTGGTCTAATGTAGTGCACTATATAGGGAATAGGGCTCTGGTCTAAAGTAGTGCACTATATAGGGAATAGGGCTCTGGTCTAATGTAGTGCACTATATAGGGAATAGGGCTCTGGTCTAAAGTAGTGCACTATATAGGGAATAGGGCTCTGGTCTAATGTAGTGCACTATATAGGGAATAGGGCTCTGGTCTAAAGTAGTGCACTATATAGGAATAGGGCTCTGGTCTAATGTAGTGCACTATATAGGGAATAGGGCTCTGGTCTAAAGTAGTGCACTATATAGGGAATAGGGCTCTGGTCTAAAGTAGTGCACTATATAGGGAATAGGGCTCTGGTCTAAAGTAGTGCACTATATAGAGAATAGGGCTCTGGTCTAAAGTAGTGCACTATATAGGGAATAGGGCTCTGGTCTAAAGTAGTGCACTATATAGAGAATAGGCCCTGGTCTAAAGTAGTGCACTATATAGAGAATAAGGTACCATTTGGGACACAGGCTTGGAGAACCTCCGACCTCTCCTGTCCTCCCGATATGTAGGATGTTAGAGAGCTGACAGAACACACCCTAGATTCTTCCCAGGGAAAACATTAGCTATGTAGAATATGTCAGACATGTTCAACTTGTTTATTATGGATGTAATTCCTGTGTGAACTAGCCACTATTATTTATTATTATTATTATTATTATTTTATTTTTTTACAAAGAAGATAAACGTTCTACCCAGACTTGAATTATAACTCCATATGAATCTAAAATGGGACAAGCTGCAGGGGATCTTTTGATACGGCCTTGAAGAGTGGATGTCCTTTGATAAACAGTGGCAGCTGGATAATGGTTTCTGTTTATAACCTCATGTTGGTGACAGAAAGGAAAGTGTAAACATGAAATCAATTAACATATACTGAATATAGACCTCTCATTTCTTGATTATATTATTCTCAGTGGAGAAAGGGTTATAATGTTGTCTGTCCTGTGTAGTGAAGGAGAAGGGGTTATAATGTTGTCTGTCCTGTGTGGTGAAGGAGAAGGGGTTATAGTGTTGTCTGTCCTGTGTAGTGAAGGAGAAGGGGTTATAATGTTGTCTGTCCTGTGTAGTGAAGGAGAAGGGGTTATAATGTTGTCTGTCCTGTGTGGTGAAGGAGAAGGGGTTATAATGTTGTCTGTCCTGTGTAGTGAAGGAGAAGGGGTTATAATGTTGTCTGTCCTGTGTAGTGAAGGAGAAGGGGTTATAGTGTTGTCTGTCCTGTGTAGTGAAGGAGAAGGGGTTATAATGTTGTCTGTCCTGTGTAGTGAAGGAGAAGGGGTTATAATGTTGTCTGTCCTGTGTAGTGAAGGAGAAGGGGTTATAATGTTGTCTGTCCTGTGTAGTGAAGGAGAAGGGGTTATAATGTTGTCTGTCCTGTGTAGTGAAGGAGAAGGGGTTATAATGTTTTCTGTCCTGTGTAGTGAAGGAGAAGGGGTTATAATGTTGTCTGTCCTGTGTAGTGAAGGAGAAGGGGTTATAATGTTGTCTGTCCTGTGTGGTGAAGGAGAAGGGGTTATAATGTTTTCTGTCCTGTGTAGTGAAGGAGAAGGGGTTATAGTGTTGTCTGTCCTGTGTAGTGTAGTGAAGGAGAAGGGTTATAATGTTGTCTGTCCTGTGTAGTGAAGGAGAAGGGGTTATAATGTTGTCTGTCCTGTGTAGTGAAGGAGAAGGGGTTATAATGTTGTCTGTCCTGTGTGTGAAGGAGAAGGGGTTATAATGTTTTCTGTCCTGTGTAGTGAAGGAGAAGGGGTTATAGGGAGAAGGGGTTATAATGTTGTCTGTGTAGTGAAGGAGAAGGGGTTATAATGTTGTCTGTCCTGTGTAGTGAAGGAGAAGGGGTTATAGTGTTGTCTGTCCTGTGTAGTGTAGTGAAGGAGAAGGGGTTATAATGTTGTCTGTCCTGTGTAGTGAAGGAGAAGGGGTTATAATGTTGTCTGTCCTGTGTAGTGAAGGAGAAGGGGTTATAATGTTGTCTGTCCTGTGTAGTGAAGGAGAAGGGGTTATAATGTTGTCTGTCCTGTGTAGTGAAGGAGAAGGGGTTATAGTGTTGTCTGTCCTGTGTAGTGAAGGAGAAGGGGTTATAATGTTGTCTGTCCTGTGTAGTGAAGGAGAAGGGGTTATAGTGTTGTCTGTCCTGTGTAGTGAAGGAGAAGGGGTTATAGTGTTGTCTGTCCTGTGTAGTGTAGTGAAGGAGAAGGGGTTATAATGTTGTCTGTCCTGTGTAGTGAAGGAGAAGGGGTTATAATGTTGTCTGTCCTGTGTAGTGAAGGAGAAGGGGTTATATTGTTGTCTGTGCTGTGCAGTTCAGTGGGTAGAGTGTACAGTACATTTCTCCTCTCGTACCAGTGTAGTTTAGTGGGTAGAGTGTACAGTACATTTCTCCTATCGTACCAGTGTAGTTTAGTGGGTAGAGTGTACACCTCTCGTACCAGTGTAGTTTAGTGGGTAGAGTGTACACCTCTCGTACCAGTGTAGTTCAGTGGGTAGAGTGTACACCTCTCGTACCAGTGTAGTTCAGTGGGTAGAGTGTACACCTCTCGTACCAGTGTAGTTTAGTGGGTAGAGTGTACACCTCTCGTACCAGTGTAGTTTAGTGGGTAGAGTGTACACCTCTCGTACCAGTGTAGTTTAGTGGGTAGAGTGTACACCTCTCGTACCAGTGTAGTTTAGTGGGTAGAGTGTACACCTCTCGTACCAGTGTAGTTTAGTGGGTAGAGTGTACAGTACATTTCTCCTCTCGTACCAGTGTAGTTTAGTGGGTAGAGTGTACACCTCTCGTACCAGTGTAGTTTAGTGGGTAGAGTGTACAGTACATTTCTCCTCTCGTACCAGTGTAGTTTAGTGGGTAGAGTGTACACCTCTCGTACCAGTGTAGTTTAGTGGGTAGAGTGTACACCTCTCGTACCAGTGTAGTTTAGTGGGTAGAGTGTACACCTCTCGTACCAGTGTAGTTTAGTGGGTAGAGTGTACACCTCTCGTACCAGTGTAGTTTAGTGGGTAGAGTGTACAGTACATTTCTCCTCTCGTACCAGTGTAGTTTAGTGGGTAGAGTGTACACCTCTCGTACCAGTGTAGTTTAGTGGGTAGAGTGTACAGTACATTTCTCCTCTCGTACCAGTGTAGTTTAGTGGGTAGAGTGTACACCTCTCGTACCAGTGTAGTTTAGTGGGTAGAGTGTACAGTACATTTCTCCTCTCGTACCGGTGTAGTTTAGTGGGTAGAGTGTACACCTCTCGTACCAGTGTAGTTTAGTGGGTAGAGTGTACACCTCTCGTACCAGTGTAGTTTAGTGGGTAGAGTGTACACCTCTCGTACCAGTGTAGTTCAGTGGGTAGAGTGTACACCTCTCGTACCAGTGTAGTTCAGTGGGTAGAGTGTACACCTCTCGTACCAGTGTAGTTCAGTGGGTAGAGTGTACACCTCTCGTACCAGTGTAGTTTAGTGGGTAGAGTGTACACCTCTCGTACCAGTGTAGTTTAGTGGGTAGAGTGTACACCTCTCGTACCAGTGTAGTTTAGTGGGTAGAGTGTACAGTACATTTCTCCTCTCGTACCAGTGTAGTTTAGTGGGTAGAGTGTACACCTCTCGTACCAGTGTAGTTTAGTGGGTAGAGTGTACAGTACATTTCTCCTCTCGTACCAGTGTAGTTTAGTGGGTAGAGTGTACACCTCTCGTACCAGTGTAGTTTAGTGGGTAGAGTGTACACCTCTCGTACAGTTTTTAGTGGGTAGAGTGTACACTCTCGTACCAGTGTAGTTTAGTGGGTAGAGTGTACACCTCTCGTACCAGTGTAGTTTAGTGGGTAGAGTGTACAGTACATTTCTCCTCTCGTACCAGTGTAGTTTAGTGGGTAGAGTGTACACCTCTCGTACCAGTGTAGTTTAGTGGGTAGAGTGTACAGTACATTTCTCCTCTCGTACCAGTGTAGTTTAGTGGGTAGAGTGTACACCTCTCGTACCAGTGTAGTTTAGTGGGTAGAGTGTACAGTACATTTCTCCTCTCGTACCGGTGTAGTTTAGTGGGTAGAGTGTACACCTCTCGTACCGGTGTTGGTGTAAATTCAGTCAGCCATTGTGTTATTTCTGTGAATGTGGAGTGGAGGGGGCAATTCCACAGGAGACATAAGGTAGAGTATCACATGACCACATGATCACATGACCACATGATCACATGACCACATGATCGAAGAACACAGCGAGTAGATTCTACAACTTGGTTGTAGAACTCCTACAAATGAACAAATAGAGAAATGCAAAATGCAACCATTTCTAAGATTTGAGTTACAATTCATGGCGGTGGATGAATGGCACGACAATGGGCCTCGAGATCTCATCACGGTATCTCTGTGCATCCAAATTACCATCGATAAATTGCAATTGTGTAATTGGCATATGGGCAGTTTATGTACCCATATACCATAACCCCACCACCACCATGGGGCCCTGTGTTCACAACGTTGACATCAGCAAACCGCTCGCCCACAAGACGCCATACACACCACGCCATACACACCACGCCGTTTGCCATCTGTCCGGTACAGTTGAATCCGGGATTCATCCGTGAAGAGCACACTTCTTCAAAGTGCCAGTGGCCATCGAAGGTGAGCATTTTGCCAACTGACGTCGGTTACGACGCTAAACTGCAGTCAGGTCAAGACCCTGGTGAGGACGACGAGCAGATGAGCTTCCCTGAGACAGCTTCTGACAGCTTGTGCAGAAATTCTTCAGTTGTGCAAAACCCACAGTTTCATCAGCTGTCCGGGTGGCTGGTCTCAGACGATCCTACAGGTGAAGAAGCCAGATGTGGAGGTCCTGGGCTGGCGTGGTTACACATGGTCTGTGGTTCAGGTCGCTTGGACGTACTGCCAAATTCTCTAAAACAACATTGGAGGTGGCTTATGGTAGAGAAATTAACATTCAATTCTCTGGCAATAATTCTGGTGAACATTCCTGCAGTCAGCATGCCAATTGCCCACTCTCTCAAAACTTGAGACATCTGTGGCATTGTGTTGTGTGACAAACTGCACATTTTAAAGTGTCCTTTTATTGTCCCCCAGCACAAGGTGCACCTGTGAAATGATCATGCTATTTAATCAGCTTCTTGATATGCCACACCTGTCAGGTGGATGGATTATCTTGGCAAAGGAGAAAAGCTCACTAACTGGGATGTAAACCAATTTGTGGGATCTCTGATTTCAGCTCATGAAACATGGGACCAACACTTTCCATTTGTATTTTTGTTCAGGATATGTACTCTAGACAGAGTAGGAGTGAAACCCAGCAGGTTAGGTGAAGAGACAAGAATGACCTGACAATAACCTATAGTCTGGTGAACAATGCAAGAAAACATATTGTATTGTCTACTGAAAAATAAATCCAGGGGAGAACCTTAATTGCATACTCCTTGCGTCCTTTCTCCTCGCCTAATTCTCAAAACCCATTGGATGAGAAAGCCAGAGGTCCCGTCCCTCTGACCTTTTCCTCCAATTGATTTTGAGAAGGAGGTGAGGAGAGAGGACGTGAGGAGTATGCAATTGAGATTCTCCCCAGGCAAAATTATAAAACTATAAACAAAATTATAAACGCAACATGTAAAGTGTTGGTCCCATGTTTCATGAGCTAAAATAAAAGATACCAGTCATTTTTCATGCTCACAAAAAGCGTATTTCTCTCCAATTTTGTGCACACATTTGTTTACATCCCTGTTAGTAAGCATTTCTCCTCATTTCAGTTTGTGACAAAATAAGAAAGTATAGTTTAGAGAGTCATTGTACTGTGTAATATCTTTTCCATAACAAATATATTGTATTTCAGCAGTATGAAGTTGGTGTACAAAACCGAATGACTCAAATTTATTTACTTAGAAACAGGAAGCACAGAAAAAGCAAATATAGAACAGATTTGCTTTCAATGGGAATGACAGATCTATAACTCACATTTCTATGCATATTTGGTTGGGTCGCCCAAAAAAGTACATATTGCCGCATTAAAAGTGAGATTTTCACTGGAAAGTTACTTTAACAGATACCCAGCCCCTTTTGGTATTGAGATTCAATAGGTAGTGAAACAACAAAACAAAATCCCCTCATTTACTAGGACAGGCTCAGGATAGGATGGGCCTGATTAACTAGGACAGGCTCAGGATAGGATGGGCCTGATTTACTAGGACAGGCTCAGGATAGGATGGGCCTGATTTACTAGGACAGGCTCAGGATAGGATGGACCTGATTAACTGGGACAGGCTCAGGATAGGATGGGCCTGATTAACTGGGACAGGCTCAGGATAGGATGGGCCTGATTTACTAGGACAGGCTCAGGATAGGATGGGCCTGATTTACCGGGACAGGCTCAGGATAGGATGGGCCTGATTTACCGGGACAGGCTCAGGATAGGATGGGCCTGATTTACCGGGACAGGCTCAGGATAGGATGGGCCTGATTTACCAGGACAGGCTCAGGATAGGATGGGCCTGATTTACCAGGACAGGCTCAGGATAGGATGGGCCTGATTTACTAGGACAGGCTCAGGATAGGATAGGCCTGATTAACTAGGACAGGCTCAGGATAGGATGGGCCTGATTTACTAGGACAGGCTCAGGATAGGATGGGCCTGATTTACTAGGACAGGCTCAGGATAGGATGGGCCTGATTAACTAGGACAGGCTCAGGATAGGATGGGCCTGATTTACCAGGACATGCTCAGGATAGGCCTGATTTACTGGGACAGGCTCAGGATAGGCCTGATTAACTAGGACAGGCTCAGGATAGGATGGGCCTGATTTACTAGGACAGGCTCAGGATAGGATGGGCCTGATTTACTAGGACAGGCTCAGGATAGGATGGGCCTGATTTACTAGGACAGGCTCAGGATAGGATGGGCCTGATTTACTAGGACAGGCTCAGGATAGGATGGGCCTGATTTACTAGGACAGGCTCAGGATAGGATGGGCCTGATTTACTAGGACAGGCTCAGGATAGGATGGGCCTGATTTACCGGGACAGGCTCAGGATAGGATGGGCCTGATTTACCGGGACAGGCTCAGTATAGGATGGGCCTGATTAACTAGGACAGGCTCAGGATAGGATGGGCCTGATTTACCAGGACAGGCTCATGATAGGATGGGCCTGATTAACTAGGACAGGCTCAGGATAGGATGGGCCTGATTTACCAGGACAGGCTCAGGATAGGCCTGATTAACTAGGACAGGCTCAGGATTGGATGGGCCTGATTAACTAGGACAGGCTCAGGATTGGATGGGCCTGATTAACTAGGACAGGCTCAGGATAGGATGGGCCTGATTAACTGGGACAGGCTCAGGATAGGATGGGGCCTGATTAACTAGGACAGGCTCAGGATTGGATGGGCCTCATTTACCAGGACAGGCTCAGGATAGGATGGACCTCATTAACTGGGACAGGATGTGCCTCATTTACCAGGACAGGATGTGCCTCGTTTACTAGGACAGGATAGGATGGGCCTCATTTACCAGGACAGGCTCAGGATAGGATGGGCCTCATTTACCAGGACAGGCTCAGGATAGGATGGGCCTCATTTACCAGGACAGGCTCAGGATAGGATGGACCTCATTTACCAGGACAGGCTCAGGATAGGATGGGCCTCATTTACCAGGACAGGATGGGCCTCATTCACCAGGACAGGATGGGCCTCATTCACCAGGACAGGATGGGCCTCATTCACCAGGACAGGATGGGCCTCATTCACCAGGACAGGATGGGATGGGCTGGCTGGTTATAGTCTGACATGGGCCCAGTGCTATAGATACAAGCACGGCAGCAGGACACGTGGTATATACTCCCAAATCAGGGGACATTACCAGTACTGTACTCCCTGTAATAAACACACTATACACCTTTAAAACAGAGCTGACAAACACACCCTCTTGTTCCAGTAAGAGAATGACACAGGGATAATATCTTGTTCGTGTCCAAAATCTCATTCTATTCCATAAGTAGTGCACTACTCTAGGGATTAGGGTGCCAATTTGGGACACAACCAAAGGACCACGAAGTGGAGAAACTCCCATCGCAAACAGTGGTGAATTATTATAGCATCAGTGAAGAGGTCAAATGTAAAGCTCCTGGAATACCAAGGGAATCAATCATCCAGCCAAAGGATCTGGTGAAATGTGCATGTTACTGGCTGTTTGTACATTGAGCTAAGTAATTAAGTTAGAGAACGGTAAAAATCAGATGAGCTGTAGAAGAGAGTCACGGTATTGTATATATTTTATAAACTCTGGGACGGCAGGAACACATTTGGCACAGTCACTACGTAGGAAATGAACCCAAAAGGGGATCAGAATGACAGAACTACATTTAGACATGAACACTTTTCTACTAAAAAGGTACAGAAAAGTAAACTAACAAACCCAAACATTTTCAAAATTGACCTCTGAAAATACATCTTAAATTAGCATCAAAACATATCCTTCCAACTATTAAATGATAAAAAACTACTTCAAATCTGTAAATAGGCAAAAATGATTGCAAACAAAGAAACAAAAAGAAATTAAGTAGAAATTGTAGTCTAGTTAAAGCTTAGTTAAAATCAGAGAGCGGACTATAAGGAATGACCAAGGGAAGACTAGACACCAGATTAAAAATATTTATAATGATACTTCATATCTGTAACTAGGCCACAACTACAAACTATGATTAAGTAATCAAGTAGTAATGTACATTCAAAGATTCTAGCTAAAGCATTGTTTAAAAGCCGATGTTTCCCCGTGCCAGGCAGTATCCCAGCTTGTTCTGGTTCCCGATGAAGGACATCAGACCCACGTAGGACTCGATGAGCAGGGGCTGGTTCAGCACCAGGACTCCGTTGGCCTTCCCAGGGATGGGCTGCTTCAGGTGGGCCTTTTGGGCTGCCTCCGTCAGCTGCTCACGGAAACTCTGGATCTGAGAGAGGGAGGGAAGAGAGGAGGGAGAGGAGAGGAAGAGTAGTGTAAGGATGGTAAGATGATAGGGTGGTAGTGTGGTAAGGATGGTAAGATGGTAATGTGGTAGTGTGGTAAGGATGGTAATGTGGTAGTGTGGTAAGGATGGTAAAATGGTAATGTGGTAGGATGGTAAGATGGTAGGATGGTAAGATGGTAGGGTGGTAAGATGGTAGGATACTCACCTCACAGAGAGCAGTGAACCTGTGGTCTATGTTCCTGACAGGGTGGTAGGTAAAGGTGCTGAATGGGTAGTCTGTAGTGAACGGGTTCCATTTAGACAAGAACGAGGGTTCCCTTAGCCGGTCCCAGAGCACACGCACACCCTCTCCTTCTCTCCTGAAACCACAGAACAACATTATCAGAACACACCCTCTCCTTCTCTCCTGAAACCACAGAACAACATTATCAGAACACACCCTCTCCTCCTCTCCTGAAACCACAGAACAACATTATCAGAACACACCCTCTCCTTCTCTCCTGAAACCACAGAACAACATTATCAGAACACACCCTCTCCTTCTCTCCTGAAACCACAGAACAACATTATCAGAACACACCCTCTCCTTCTCTCCTGAAACCACAGAACAACATTATCAGAACACACCATCTCCTCCTCTCCTGAAACCACAGAACAACATTATCAGAACACACCCTCTCCTCCTCTCCTGGAAACACAGAAACAACATTATCAGAACACACCCTCTCCTCCTCTCCTGGAAACACAGAAACAACATTATCAGAACACACCCTCTCCTCCTCTCCTGGAAACACAGAAACAACATTATCAGAACACACCCCCTCCTCCTCTCCTGGAAACACAGAAACAACATTATCAGAACACACCCCCTCCTCCTCTCCTGAAACAACATTATCAGAACACACCCTCTCCTTCTCTCCTGGAAACACAGAAAGGTTATCAGAACACACCCCCTCCTCTCCTGGAAACACAGAAACAACATCAGAACACACCCTCTCCACCCCTCCTGAAACAACATTATCAGAACACACCCTCTCCACCCCTCCTGAAACAACATTATCAGAACACACCTTCTCCTCCTCTCCTGGAAACACAGAAAGGTTATCAGAACACACCCTCTCCTTCTCTCCTGGAAACACAGAAACAACATTATCAGAACACACCCTCTCCTTCTCTCCTGGAAACACAGAAAGGTTATCAGAACACACCCCCTCCTCCTCTCCTGAAACAACATTATCAGAACACACCCTCTCCTCCTCTCCTGAAAACACACACAGCCACAGAACAACACAGTTGGACCCTCGGCCTTCTCTCGTGAAACCAAGAAACAGAAAACCAGCCAATTAACGGATACAGACAGACACCCTCTCCTCTCCTCCCGTCCTGAAGGAAAGCATAGTTAAAAACAATACAATCAGTTCAGCTGGTAGAGAACCATGGTTGCAACGCCAGGATAATGGGTTCGATTCCCGGGACCACCCAAACATAAAATGTATGCACACATGACTAGAATACGCTTTGGATAAAAGAGTCAAGCTAAATGTCATATATTATATACAGTATAATTATAACATTATGAAAGCATAAACAAAACACAGAAAAACAACAGTCAACTAACAGTGAACATGTATATTTATCATCTGATTAAAATGATGCATTCACAAAACATCAAACATCAAAACTTGATGTTTTCACATTCTAAAAATAAGTAGAAACAGGCATCCCCCAGGGCAACAGATCTTTCAACAGGCATTCCCCCAGGGCAACAGATCTTTCAACAGGCATTCCCCCAGGGCAACAGATCTTTCAACAGGCATTCCCCAGGGCAACAGATCTTTCAACAGGCATTCCCCCAGGGCAACAGATTTTCAACAGGCATTCCCCAGGGCAACATATTTTTCAACAGGCATTCCCCAGGGCAACAGATTTTTCAACAGGCATTCCCCAGGGCAACATATTTTTCAACAGGCATTCCACAGGGCAACATATTTTCCAACAGGCATTCCACAGGGCAACATATTTTTCAACAGGCATTCCCCAGGGCAACATATTTTTCAACAGGCATTCCACAGGGCAACATATTTTCCAACAGGCATTCCACAGGGCAACATATTTTTCAACAGGCATTCCCCAGGGCAACATATTTTTCAACAGGCATTCCACAGGGCAACAGATTTTTCAACAGGCATTCCCCAGGGCAACAGATTTTTCAACAGGCATTCCCCAGGGCAACAGATTTTTGAATCGTTACTAATGACCTGCCACTAGCTCTGAGTAAAGCCAGAGTTTCTATGTATGCTGATGACTCAGTAATCAACACGTCAGCTACCACAGCAAGTAAAATCACTGAAATACTTAGAGTTTCAGAGTGGGTGGCAAGAAATCAGTTCATCCTAAATATTTCTAATCCTAAAAACGTTGTATTTGGGACAAATCTTTCACTAAACCCTAAACCTCAACAAAATCTTGTAAAGAATAATGTGGATATTGAGCAAGTTGAGCTGACTAAACTGCTTGGAGTAACCCTGGATTGTCATGGTCAAAACATGTTGATACAACAGTAGCTAAGATGGTGAGAAGTCTGTCCATGATAAAGCGATGCTCTGACTTCTTAACAGCACTATCAACAAGGCAGGTCCTACAGGCCCTAGTTTCTACCTTCTTAACAACACTATCAACAAGGCAGGTCCTACAGGCCCTAGTTTCTACCTTCTTAACAGCACTATCAACAAGGCAGGTCCTCTACCTTTTCTACCTAACAGCACTATCAACAAGGCAGGTCCTACAGGCCCTTCTTAAGTTTCTACCTTTCTACCTTCTTAACAACACTATCAACAAGGCAGGTCCTACAGGCCCTAGTTTCTACCTTCTTAACAGCACTATCAACAAGGCAGGTCCTACAGGCCCTAGTTTCTACCTTCTTAACAACACTATCAACAAGGCAGGTCCTACAGGCCCTAGTTTCTACCTTCTTAACAGCACTATCAACAAGGCAGGTCCTACAGGCCCTAGTTTCTACCTTCTTAACAATCAACAAGGCAGGTCCTACAGGCCCTAGTTTCTACCTTCTTAACAACACTATCAACAAGGCAGGTCCTACAGGCCCTAGTTTCTACCTTCTTAACAGCACTATCAACAAGGCAGGTCCTACAGGCCCTAGTTTCTACCTTCTTAACAACACTATCAACAAGGCAGGTCCTACAGGCCCTAGTTTCTACCTTCTTAACAACACTATCAACAAGGCAGGTCCTACAGGCCCTAGTTTCTACCTTCTTAACAACACTATCAACAAGGCAGGTCCTACAGGCCCTAGTTTCTACCTTAACAACACTATCAACAAGGCAGGTCCTACAGGCCCTAGTTTCTACCTTCTTAACAACACTATCAACAAGGCAGGTCCTACAGGCCCTAGTTTTGTCGCACCTGGACTACTGTTCAGTCGTGTGGTCAGGTGCCACAAAGAAGGACTTAGATTACAATTGTCTCAGAACAGGGCAGCACGGCTGTCCCTTGGATGTACACAGAGAGCTAATATTAATAATATGCATGTCAATCTCTCCTGGCTGAAAGTGGAGGAGAGATTGACTTCACTACTTGTATTTATGAGAGGTACTGACATATTGAATGCATCCAGCTGTCTGAACTACTGGCACACAGATCAGACACCCATAACCCACAAGACATGTCAGTTAGAGGTCTGTCTGAACTACTGGCACACAGCTCAGACACCCATAACCCACAAGACATGCCACCAGAGGTCTCTTCACAGTCCCCAAGAACGCTATTCCACAGTACTACATAGAGCCATGACTACATGGAAATCTATTCCACAGTACTACATAGAGCCATGACTACATGGAACTCTATTCCACAGTACTACATAGAGCCATGACTACATGGAACTCTATTCCACAGTACTACATAGAGCCATGACTACATGGAACTCTATTCCACAGTACTACATAGAGCCATGACTACATGGAACTCTATTCCACAGTACTACATAGAGCCATGACTACATGGAACTCTATTCCACAGTACTACATAGAGCCATGACTACATGGAACTCTATTCCACAGTACTACATAGAGCCATGACTACATGGAACTCTATTCCACAGTACTACATAGAGCCATGACTACATGGAACTCTATTCCACAGTACTACATAGAGCCATGACTACATGGAACTCTATTCCACAGTACTACATAGAGCCATGACTACATGGAACTCTATTCCACAGTACTACATAGAGCCATGACTACATGGAACTCTATTCCACAGTACTACATAGAGCCATGACTACATGGAACACTATACACCTTATGGAACAGGGTGAACTGTGAAGAGTCCCACACACACACACTACACACATATGTAACATACACACTACACACACACAACATACACACTACACACACACTATAGACACGTAACATACACACTACACACACACTAAACACACAACATACACACTACACACACACAACATACACACTACACACACACTATACACACGTAACATACACACTACACACTATACACACACTACACACATACACACTACACACTATACACACACTACACACACACACACATGTAACATACACACTACACACACATGTAACATACACACTACACACACACATGTAACATACACACGATACACACACACACACTATATACACACATGACACACAATATACACACACTTAACATACACACTATATCTATTGTGAAATCTGTTGGAAAATGTATTTTAATGTTTAAAAATTGTATTATAATGTAAATTACTGCCTTAATTTTTGCTGAGAGTAGCTGCTGCCTTGGCAGGAACTAATGGGGATCCATAATAAACCCCAGGAAGAGTAGCTGCTGCCTTGGCAGGAACTAATGGGGATCCATAATAAACCCCAGGAAGAGTAGCTGCTGCCTTGGCAGGAACTAATGGGGATCCATAATAAACCCCAGGAAGAGTAGCTGCTGCCTTGGCAGGAACTAATGGGGATCCATAATAAACCCCAGGAAGAGTAGCTGCTGCCTTGGCAGGAACTAATGGGGATCCATAATAAACCCCAGGAAGAGTAGCTGCTGCCTTGGCAGGAACTAATGGGGATCCATAATAAACCCCAGGAAGAGTAGCTGCTGCCTTGGCAGGAACTAATGAGGATCCATAATAAACCCCAGGAAGAGTAGCTGCTGCCTTGGCAGGAACTAATGGGGATCCATAATAAACCCCAGGAAGAGTAGCTGCTGCCTTGGCAGGAACTAATGGGGATCCATAATAAACCCCAGGAAGAGTAGCAGCTGCCTTGGCAGGAACTAATGAGGATCCATAATAAACCCCAGGAAGAGTAGCTGCTGCCTTGGCAGGAACTAATGAGGATCCACAATAAACCCCAGGAAGAGTAGCTGCTGCCTTGGCAGGAACTAATGAGGATCCACAATAAACCCCAGGAAGAGTAGCTGCTGCCTTGGCAGGAACTAATGGGGATCCATAATAAACCCCAGGAAGAGTAGCTGCTGCCTTGGCAGGAACTAATGAGGATCCACAATAAACCCCAGGAAGAGTAGCTGCTGCCTTGGCAGGAACTAATGAGGATCCACAATAAACCCCAGGAAGAGTAGCTGCTGCCTTGACAGGAACTAATGGGGATCCATAATAAACCCCAGGAAGAGTAGCTGCTGCTTTGACAGGAACTAATGAGGATCCACAATAAACCCCAGGAAGAGTAGCTGCTGCCTTGGCAGGAACTAATGGGGATCCATAATAAACCCCAGGAAGAGTAGCTGCTGCCTTGGCAGGAACTAATGAGGATCCACAATAAACCCCAGGAAGAGTAGCTGCTGCCTTGGCAGGAACTAATGGGGATCCATAATAAACCCCAGGAAGAGTAGCTGCTGCTGACTAGCTGGGACCCTTGTTTACAAATAGGTCTGCTTGACCTTAGAGACCTCAGGCCCTGCAGCAGTAGCAGTGTAACTGTCAGTGACTGACCTAAAACAGAATGCAGGTGTTTCTACACCCCACATAGCCTGGTTCCTCTCTAGGTTTCTTCCTAGGTTCCTGCCTTTCTAGGGAGTTTTTCCTAGCCACCGTGCTTCTACACCTGCATTGCTTGCTGTTTGGGGTTTTAGGCTGGGTTTCTGTACAGCACTTTGAGACATCAGCTGATGTAAGAAGGGCTATATAAATACATTTGATTTGAAAAGTATAACAGTCTGTCACTAGCCCATAACAGTACAACAGTATGTCACTAACCTAGCTACTACCTCCAGGGCACATACTTTACTGAATGTGCAATCTGTTTACTAGGCTTACATGCCACCTGACCACAGCATATTCCTTCTTCCAACTTATTTTCTTTGCCAGTTTCTTTCTCTTGCAATTTTAAGTAAATATTTATCTCTTTCTCTCGCTTGCTCTCTAAATGAAAAGGCCCTGAAGGCATATCTTTAAACAGCTAGGCCCAGAGCCATACTAACCCTGTAGAGTCAGAGGTAAACAGAGCCATACTAACCCTGTAGAGTCTGAGAGGTAAACAGAGCCGTACTAACCCTGTAGAGTCTGAGAGGTAAACAAAGCCATACTAACCCTGTAGAGTCTGAGAGGTAAACAGAGCCTTACTAACCCTGTAGAGTCTGAGAGGTAAACAGAGCCATACTAACCCTGTAGAGTCTGAGAGGTAAACAGAGCCTTACTAACCCTGTAGAGTCTGAGAGGTAAACAGAGCCTTACTAACCCTGTAGAGTCTGAGAGGTAAACAGAGCCATACTAACCCTGTAGAGTCTGAGAGGTAAACAGAGCCATACTAACCCTGTAGAGTCTGAGAGGTAAACAGAGCCTTACTAACCCTGTAGAGTATTGAGAGGTAAACAGAGCCTTACTAACCCTGTAGTCTGAGAGGTAAACAGAGCCATAATAACCCTGTAGAGTCTGAGAGGTAAACAGAGCCTTACTAACCCTGTAGAGTCTGAGAGGTAAACAGAGCCCTACTAAGCCTGTAGAGTCTGAGAGGTAAACAGAGCCCTACTAAGCCTGTAGAGTCTGAGAGGTAAACAGAGCCTTACTAACCCTGTAGAGTCTGAGAGTTAAACAGAGCCCTACTAACCCTGTAGAGTCTGAGAGGTAAACAGAGCCTTACTAACCCTGTAGTCTGAGAGGTAAACAGAGCCTTACTAACCCTGTAGTCTGAGAGGTAAACAGAGCCCTACTAACCCTGTAGTCTGAGAGGTAAACAGAGCCATACTAACCCTGTAGAGTCTGAGAGGTAAACAGAGCCTTACTAACCCTGTAGTCTGAGAGGTAAACAGAGCCTTACTAACCCTGTAGTCTGAGAGGTAAACAGAGCCCTACTAACCCTGTAGTCTGAGAGGTAAACAGAGCCATACTAACCCTGTAGAGTCTGAGAGGTAAACAGAGCCTTACTAACCCTGTAGTCTGAGAGGTAAACAGAGCCTTACTAACCCTGTAGAGTCTGAGAGGTAAACAGAGCCCTACTAACCCTGTAGAGTCTGAGAGTTAAACAGAGCCTTCTAACCCTGTAGAGTCTGCATCCCAAAGGCACACTATTCCCTACATAGAGCACTCATTTTGACAAGAGCCTCATTCTTTAAAATGACTGCCCTCTATTCAGTGGAGATCTATCGTTCACAGTACACTTTACACAGTATGTCTATCAATCACTATCTAGATTCTAGTGCACACAGATTTAATAACAGCTCTTCAAGGTATTAACGTCCGCCAGTAACTGCCATTGTGATACTTGGACTGTGTGCCAAATGGTGGCCTATTACCTTCACAGTACCAAATGGTGGCCTATTACCTTCACAGTACCAAATGGTGGCCAATTACCTTCACAGTACCAAATGGTGGCCTATTACTTTCACAGTACACTACTTTTGACAATGACCCATGTGTCAAAAGAAGTGCATTATATATTCCTCCCTTTCCCACATCTCTCCCCTCTGGTCCTCCTCTCCCCCTCTGGTCCTCCTCTCCCCCTCTGGTCCTCCTCTCCCCCTGGTCCTCCTCTCCCCTCTGGCCCCCTCTCCCCTCTGGCCCCCTCTCCCCTCTGGTCCCCCTCCCCCCTCTGGTCCTCCTCTCCCCATCTGGTCCTCCTCTCCCCCTCTGGTCCTCCTCTCCCCTCTGGTCCCCTCTCCCCCTCTGGTCCCCCTCTCCCCTCTGGCCCCCTCTCCCCTCTGGTCCCCCTCCCCCTCTGGCCCCCTCTCCCTCTGGTCCTCCTCTCCCCCTCTGGTCCTCCTCTCCCCCTCTGGTCCTCCTCTCCCCTCTGGTCCTCCTCTCCCCCTCTGGTCCTCCTCTCCCCTCTGGCCCCCTCTCCCTCTGGTCCCCCTCCCCCTCTGGTCCTCCTCTGGCCCCCTCTCCCCCATAAATTAACTCACTGACATTCCCTACCTTACTCTCTTGGACAGCCTTGTGCATTTTCCTTCTTATTTCTCAGAAAAACTGCTCGCTCAGGTAACAGTAAACGATTGGTTTCCCTATTACTCACTACATGAACTGTTGAGGCTCAGGGATGACTGGGTGTTTAGTGCACTTTATACACCTCAGGTGAGTCACAAACAGTAGCTCTTTGTTTTCCAGTGAATTGAGTGATGCATTCTGCCTGGTGAAAACGAATGTAATCTTTATTTGCCCAGGGAAGTCCCTTGGCATTAATTATGTATTTAAAAAAAAAAGTCTTTTCACGAGGGAGACCTGATGACAGCTAGTTACATAGTCAAACACATAACGAGGCACATATAGGTCTCTCTCGTGTAAATTATAGTGTATTTTGTAGTGTAAATTGCATGAGCAAATAGACAAATCCCTCTGAGGTAGAGTTCAGGGTGTGGCTATTTGGGATCTTAGCAGAGCTCACACACACGGACGTTCAAATCTAACCCCCCTTTCCATAGCCGCGGGGAGTAAGGGGTGCTGGAAATGCTGAAGCACCCATGGTGTTTAGATGGTAAAACTGTGAGAATGTGAGTCATAGCAGTAAAAAAATATATATATATGTAAAAAATATAAATAAATATATATATATATATACACATATACATACACACACACACACACTACATGAACAAAAATATGTGGACACCTGATCGTCCAACAACTCATTCCAAAAACATAAGCATTAATATGGAGTTGGTCCCCCCTCCCTTTGCTGCTGTAACAGCCTCCACTGTTCTGGGAAGGCTTCTATTAGATGCAGTAACATTGCTGCGGGGACTTGCTTCCAATTCAGCCACAAGAGCATTAGTGAGGTCTGTGCAACCTCCAGTGTGTGTTTACTGTGAACACTGAGGCTGTACCTGCTTTAAGTTACAGTTTTACTGTGAACACTGAGGCTGTACCTGCTTTAAGTTACAGTTTTACTGTGAACACTGAGGCTGTACCTGCTTTAAGTTACAGTTTTACTGTGAACACTGAGGCTGTACCTGCTTTAAGTTACAGTTTTACTGTGAACACTGAGGCTGTACCTGCTTTAAGTTACAGTTTTACTGTGAACACTGAGGCTGTACCTGCTTTAAGTTACAGTTTTACTGTGAACATTGAGGCTCTACCTGCTTTAAGTTACAGTTTTACTGTGGACACTGAGACTGTACCCACTAAGTTACAGTTTTACTGTGAACACTGAGGCTGTAGCGTTTTAAGTTACAGTTTTACTGTGAACACTGAGGCTGTACCTGCTTTAAGTTACAGTTTTACTGTGAACACTGAGGCTGTACCTGCTTTAAGTTACAGTTTTACTGTGAACACTGAGGCTGTACCTGCTTTAAGTTACAGTTTTACTGTGAACACTGAGGCTGTACCTGCTTTAAGTTACAGTTTTACTGTGAACACTGAGGCTGTACCTGCTTTACAGTTTTACAGTTTTACCACTAAGTGTGTTTTAAACACTGAGGCTGTACGCTTTAAGTTACAGTTTTACTGTGAACACTGAGGCTGTACCTGCTTTAAGTTACAGTTTTACTGTGAACACTGAGGCTGTACCTTTAAGTTACTTTTACTGTGAACACTTACAGTTTTACTTTTACTGTGGACACTGAGGCTGTACCTGCTTTAAGTTACAGTTTTACTGTGAACACTGTGGCTGTACCTGCTTTAAGTTACAGTTTTACTGTGAACACTGAGGCTGTACCCAGTTTTAGTTACAGTTTTACTGTGAACACTGAGGCTGTACCCACTTTAAGTTACATTTTTACTGTGAACACTGAGGCTGTACCTGCTTTAAGTTACAGTTTTACTGTGAACACTGAGGCTGTACCTGCTTTAAGTTACAGTTTTACTGTGAACACTGAGGCTGTACCCACTTTAAGTTACAGTTTTACTGTGAACACTGAGGCTGTACCTGCTTTAAGTTACAGTTTTACTGTGAACACTGAGGCTGTACCTGCTTTAAGTTACAGTTTTACTGTGAACACTGAGGCTGTACCTGCTTTAAGTTACAGTTTTACTGTGAACACTGAGGCTGTACCTGCTTTAAGTTACAGTTTTACTGTGAACACTGAGGCTGTACCTGCTTTAAGTTACAGTTTTACTGTGAACACTGAGGCTGTACCTGCTTTAAGTTACAGTTTTACTGTGAACACTGAGGCTGTACCTGCTTTAAGTTACAGTTTTACTGTGAACACTGAGGCTGTACCTGCTTTAGTTACAGTTTTACTGTGAACACTGAGGCTGTACCCACTGCTTAAGTTACAGTTTTACTGTGAACACTGAGGCTGTACCTGCTTTAAGTTACAGTTTTACTGTGAACACTGAGGCTGTACCTGCTTTAAGTTACAGTTTTACTGTGAACACTGAGGCTGTACCTGCTTTAAGTTACAGTTTTACTGTGAACACTGAGGCTGTACCCACTTTAAGTTACAGTTTTACTGTGAACACTGAGGCTGTACCTGCTTTAAGTTACAGTTTTACTGTGAACACTGAGGCTGTACTGCAGTTTTACTGTGAAGTTACAGTTTTTTACTGTGAACACTGAGGCTGTACCTGCTTTAAGTTACAGTTTTACTGTGAACACTGAGGCTGTACCTGCTTTAAGTTACAGTTTTACTGTGAACACTGAGGCTGTACCTGCTTTAAGTTACAGTTTTACTGTGAACACTGAGACTGTACCCACTTTAAGTTACAGTTTTACTGTGAACACTGAGGCTGTACCTGCTTTAAGTTACAGTTTTACTGTGAACACTGAGGCTGTACCTGCTTTAAGTTACAGTTTTACTGTGAACACTGAGGCTGTACTCGCTTTAAGTTACAGTTTTACTGTGAACACTGAGGCTGTACTCGCTTTAAGTTACAGTTTTACTGTGAACACTGAGGCTGTACCTGCTTTAAGTTACAGTTTTACTGTGAACACTGAGGCTGTACTCGCTTTAAGTTACAGTTTTACTGTGAACACTGAGGCTGTACCTGCTTTAAGTTACAATTTTACTGTGAACACTGAGGCTGTACTCGCTTTAAGTTACAGTTTTACTGTGAACACTGAGGCTGTACTTGCTTTAAGTTACAGTTTTACTGTGAACACTGAGGCTGTACTCGCTTTAAGTTACAGTTTTACTGTGAACACTGAGGCTGTACTCGCTTTAAGTTACAGTTTTACTGTGAACACTGAGGCTGTACTCGCTTTAAGTTACAGTTTTACTGTGAACACTGAGGCTGTACCTGCTTTAAGTTACAGTTTTACTGTGAACATTGAGGCTGTACCTGCTTTAAGTTACAGTTTTACTGTGAACACTGAGGCTGTACTCGCTTTAAGTTACAGTTTTACTGTGAACACTGAGGCTGCACCTGCTTTAAGTTAGTTTTACTGTGAACACTGAGGCTGTACCTGCAGTTTTATTACTGAGGCTTTTAACACAGTGTGAACACTGAGGCTGTACCTGCTTTTAGTTTTAGTGAACACTGAGGCTGTTTGTGTGTTAACACTGAGGCTGTACCTGCTTTTAGTTACAGTTTTACTGTGAACACTGAGGCTGTACCTGCTTTTAGTTACAGTTTTACTGTGAACACTGAGGCTGTACCTGCTTTAAGTTAGTTTTACTGTGAACACTGAGGCTGTACCTGCTTTTAGTTACAGTTTTACTGTGAACACTGAGGCTGTACCTGCTTTAAGTTAGTTTTACTGTGAACACTGAGGCTGTACCTGCTTTAAGTTAGTTTTACTGTGAACACTGAGGCTGTACCTGCTTTAAGTTACAGTTTTACTGTGAACACTGAGGCTGTACCTGCTTTAAGTTACAGTTTTACTGTGGCCAGGTAGGCTACTGTGGCTATTTGATCATAATGTACGGCCTACCAGAGTGGTCTACCATCAGAAACAATGGAGAAAATGCATCCCATAATATTTTAACATGGAAATAGCTGTTCTATCATTCAGCCTACAGTAGCAGCCAATGTGTGGTGTTAAATGTAGGGCTACATTCCATGAGACTTTTGAAAAAAACATGCAGGGCTTCACATGAACCTGTTTATCCACTTGTCCTTCAGACAAGGAGGTGACTGACAATGTTGTTGTGTTTGAAAGAGAAACCACTTTACAAAATAAAATGCATTATTATTCCCATACCATTACTGGAGAATCAGACTAATCATGCTCCCCTCTGCCTATTGGCTACTTCGCTTATTCAAGCCCGTCTAATCATGCTCCCCTCTGCCTATTGGCTACTTCGCTTATTCAAGCCCGTCTAATCATGCTCCCCTCTGCCTATTGGCTACTTCGCTTATTCAAGCCCGTCTAATCATGCTCCCCTCTGCCTATTGGCTACTTACTATTCAAGCCCGTCTAATCATGCTCCCCTCTGCCTATTGGCTACTTCGCTTATTCAAGCCCGTCTAATCATGCTCCCCTCTGCCTATTGGCTACTTCGCTTATTCAAGCCCGTCTAATCATGCTCCCCTCAATTCATATCAAGTATATCAGCATATTCAAATCCATTGACACATACAGTATACAGTCCAGATTCTTTATGAAAACTGAACAGTCTTATTGAAGTGCAGTGACTCATAACAAAGGGTCTCTCTTATTACGTTGGACTGAAAACAAATTACATTTTATTTATTATAAATTATTATTAATTTATTACATTATTATTATTATTATTATTATTATTACTATTATTATTATTATTATTATTATTATTATTATTATTTATTACCCTATTATTATTATATTATTATTATTATTATTATTATTATTATTATTATTATTATTATTATTATTATTATTTACCCTTATTATTATGATTATGATTATTATTATTATTTTATTACCCTATTATTATTATTATTATTATTATTATTATTATTATTATTATTTATTACCCTATTATTATTTATTATTATTATTATTATTATTATTATTATTATTATTATTATATTATTATTATTATTATTATTTATTACTATTATTATTATTATTATTATTATTATTATTATTATTATTATTATTATTATTATTATTATTATTATTATTATTATTATTATTATTATTTATTACCCTATTATTATTATTATTATTATTATTATTATTATTATTATTATTATTATTATTACTATTACTATTATTATTATTGTTATTATTATTATTATTATTATTATTATTATTATTATTATTATTATTATTATTATTATTATTATTATTATTACTATTATTATTATTATTATTTTATTACCCTATTATTATTATGATTATTATTATTATTATTATTCATTTGACTATTGACGTGGTTAAAGATGGCTAGAAATGTGCTCGTGTTTTAAACAACCACTTCCCCCATTGCTAACTACAAATGATCCATAACTGGGCTAATAACTCACTAACTAGCAACGGATAAGAACAAACGAGCACACATGGCTACATGTAGCTCTCACTTTGATCTCAAAACAAGCACAACTACTCATGACCACTCATGCTGTAAACACAGTCCAGTTTCCAATGAATGGCACAGAGCCATATATGGCAATGGTCTATTTGCATATAGGACTACTGCAGCTGTGATTGGTAATGCCACAGTCTGTGTAAAGTGTGGGCTGAGTAACGCTCAATAGAATCCTACGCCGATGAGTTCTTCCTACAAGAAAATCTCTTGCATAGTTCAATTTGTTTCGGTACGTTGCATTGAAAGTGGCTAATATTGCATTGATTTGATCATAATTGCCACAGTAAAAGGGAGACGACGATAGTGTTTACTAAAGGGATGAAAACTCTAGAAAATTTAGTGAAGTTCAATCTGGTGCTTCTCTCAATGAGCTCATATTTCTTCTGCGCTCTGCTTCCCCGGGAACTGTACCCGCAGTCCCCGGGAGCTGTACCCGCAGTCCCCGGGAGCTGTACCCGCAGTCCCCGGGAGCTGTACCCGCAGTCCCAGGGAGCCTTGCTTTGTGTATGAAACACAGCAGGTATCCCATTGAGGCCTTGCTTTGTGTATGAAACACAGCAGGTATCCTATTGAGGCCTTTGTCCTATGCTGTAATGTCGATACATTTTCCCTCCTCTTATCAATAAAGTTCTCAATAACTTATTGGGTTATTAAATGAAGATATGATAACCACTGGAGTTCTCTGGGGACAAATCTACAGTTATAAAAGTGTCCAAGTAGGCTTCTGTGGCTATTTGATCATAGCGTAGGCCTACCAGAGTGGCCTACCAGAGTGGCCTACCAGAGTGGCCTACCAGAGTGGCCTACCAGAGTGGCCTACCAGAGTGGGCTACTAGAGTGGTCTACCAGAGTGGCCTACCAGAGTGGTCTACCAGAGTGGCCTACCAGAGTGGCCTACCAGAGTGGGCTACTAGAGTGGTCTACCAGAGTGGCCTACCAGAGTGGTCTACCAGAGTGGCCTACCAGAGTGGTCTACCAGAGTGGCCTACCAGAGTGGTCTACCAGAGTGGCCTACCAGAGTGGTCTACCAGAGTGGCCTACCAGAGTGGCCTACCAGAGTGGCCTACCAGAGTGGTCTAGCGTCTGCTAAATGACTTAAATGTAAATGTAAATGTCTACCAGAGTGGCCTACCAGAGTGGCCTACCAGAGTGGTCTACCAGAGTGGTCTACCAGAGTGACCTACCAGAGTGGTCTACCAGAGTGGCCTACCAGAGTGGTCTACCAGAGTGGCCTACCAGAGTGGTCTACCAGAGTGGTCTACCAGAGTGGCCTACCAGAGTGGCCTACCAGAGCGGCCTACCAGAGTGGCCTACCAGAGTGGCCTACCAGAGTGGTCTACCAGAGTGGCCTACCAGAGTGGCCTACCAGAGTGGGCTACTAGAGTGGTCTACCAGAGTGGCCTACCAGAGTGGCCTACCAGAGTGGTCTACCAGAGTGGTCTACCAGAGTGGCCTACCAGAGTGGCCTACCAGAGTGGCCTACCAGAGTGGTCTACCAGAGTGGCCTACCAGAGTGGCCTACCAGAGTGGCCTACCAGAGTGGTCTAGCGTCTGCTAAATGACTTAAATGTAAATGTAAATGTCTACCAGAGTGGCCTACCAGAGTGGTCTACCAGAGTGGTCTACCAGAGTGGTCTACCAGAGTGGTCTACCAGAGTGGCCTACCAGAGTGGTCTACCAGAGTGGCCTACCAGAGTGGCCTACCAGAGTGGCCTACCAGAGCGGCCTACCAGAGCGGCCTACCAGAGCGGCCTACCAGAGCGGCCTACCAGAGCGGCCTACCAGAGTGGCCTACCAGAGTGGCCTACCAGAGCGGCCTACCAGAGCGGCCTACCAGAGTGGCCTACCAGAGCAGCCTACCAGAGCGGCCTACCAGAGTGGCCTACCAGAGCAGCCTACCAGAGTGGTCTACCAGAGCAGCCTACCAGAGTGGCCTACCAGAGTGGCCTACCAGAGTGGTCGACCATCAAAAATAATGGATAAAACGCAAAGCATAACATTGTAACAGTGGCGGAAAAAAGTATCCGATTGTCATACTTGAGTAAAAGTAAAGATACCTTAATATAGAATGACTCCAGTGAAAGTCACCCAGTAAAATACTACTTGAGTAAAAGTCTAAAAGTATTGCATTTTAAATATACTTGTAATTCCTAAAATATACTTAAGTATCAATAGTAAAAGTATAAATAATTTCAAATTCCTTACAAAGCAGACGTCACAATTGTCTTTTTACATTTTTTAAAATGACGAATAGCTAAGGGCAAACTCCAACACTTAGACATAATTTACAAATGAAGCATTTGTGTATTAGTGAGTCATCCAGATCAGAGGCAGTAGGGATGACCAGGGATGTTCTCTGTTTAGTGAGTCCTCCAGATCAGAGGCAGTAGGGATGACCAGGGATGCTCTCTGTTTAGTGAGTCCTCCAGATCAGAGGCAGTAGAGATGACCAGGGATGTTCTCTGTTTAGTGAGTCCTCCAGATCAGATGCAGTAGGGATGACCAGGGATGTTCTCTGTTTAGTGAGTCCTCCAGATCAGAGGCAGTAGGGATGACCAGGGATGCTCTCTGTTTAGTGAGTCCTCCAGATCAGAGGCAGTAGGGATGACCAGGGATGTTCTCTGTTTAGTGAGTCCTCCAGATCAGAGGCAGTAGGGATGACCAGGGATGTTCTCTGTTTAGGGTCCTCCAGATCAGAGGCAGGGATGACCAGGGATGTCTCTGTTTAGTGAGTCCTTCAGATCAGAGGCAGTAGGGATGACCAGGGATGTTCTCTGTTTAGTGAGTCCTCCAGATCAGAGGCAGTAGGGATGACCAGGGATGTTCTCTGTTTAGTGAGTCCTCCAGATCAGAGGCAGTAGAGATGACCAGGGATGTTCTCTTTATAAGTGTGTGAATTGGATCCTTGTTAAGCAACTAAATATGTCCACTGCTGGTATACTTCCTATTTTGTTGAATGTAGTACGACATCCGGGAAATTTTGGCATACTAAATACTGTACACTACCATCACATTGCCTCCACCAAAGCACCCCCAAACCATCACTTTACCTCCACCAAAGCACCCCCAAACCATCACTTTACCTCCACCAAAGCACCCCCAGACCATCACATTGCCTCCACCAAAGCACCCCCAGACCATCACTTTACCTCCACCAAAGCACCCCCAGACCATCACTTTACCTCCACCAAAGCACCCCAAACCATCACTTTACCTCCACCAAAGCACCCCAGACCATCACATTGCCTCCACCAAAGCACCCCCAGACCATCACTTTACCTCCACCAAAGCACCCCCAAACCATCACTTTACCTCCACCAAAGCACCCCCAAACCATCACTTTACCTCCACCAAAGCACCCCCAGACCATCACATTGCCTCCACCAAAGCACCCCCAAACCATCACTTTACCTCCACCAAAGCACCCCCAAACCATCACTTTACCTCCACCATCCTTTCATTTTTTCTGCGTCTCATGAATGTTCTTCTGTGGGATCCGAATACCTCAAACTTAGATTAGTCTGTCCATAACACTTTTTTCCAATCTTCCTCTGTCCAGTGTCTGTGTTCTTTAGCCCATCTTAATCTTTTATTTTTATTGGCCAGTCTGAGATATTACTTTTTCTTTGCAACTCTGCCTAGAAGGCCAGCATCCCAGAGTCGCCTCTTCACTGTTGACGTTGAGACTGGTGTATTGCGGGTACTATTTAATGAAGCTGCCAGTTGAGAACTTGTGAGGCATCTGTTTCTCAAGCTAGACACACTAATGTACTTGTCCTCTTGCTCAGTAGAGCACCGGGGCCTCCCACTCCTCGTTCTATTCTGGTTTGAGCCAGTTTGCGCTGTACACACACACACACACACACACACACACACACACTCCTGAACTCTGCGTGCTGCCAGCCATCCCAGCATAGCTGCCACCATACCAACTAATTCTATGTACCAAACGGCTACCTATTACCTATGTACAGATGTAGGATCTGAATTTGAGCCAGTTTGCTACAACAGGAAGAGAATCCTGCAGCAACAGGAAATGTTAATTATTATGTGGATTATAATGAATGGAGATATTTAGAGGGGCTAATCAAGTCAGAAATGTCAAAGTGGAAATTAATAACTTTAGAGGCCTTTTTACAACAAAGCGTTGTACGAGATCTTCAGTTTCTTGGCAGTTTCTCACATGGAATAGTCTTCATTTCTCAGAACAAGAATAGACTGACGAGTTTCAGAAGAAAGCTCTGTTTCTAGCCATTTTGGGCGTGTAATCGAACCCACAAATGCTGATGCTCCAGATACTCAACTAGTCTAAAGAAGACCAGTTTTATTGCTTCTTTAATCAGAACAAGTTTTCAGCTGTGCTAACATAATTGCAAAAGGGTTTTCTAATGATCAATTTGCCTTTTAAAATGATAAACTTGGATTAGCTAACACAACGAGTCATTGGAACACAGGAGTGATGGTTGCTGATAATGGGCCTCTGTACGCCTATGTAGATATTCCATTAAAAATCTGCCGTTTCCAGCTACAATAGTCATTTACAACATTAACAATGTCTACACTTTATTTCTGATCAATCTGAAGTTATTTTATTGGACAAATAAAATGAGCTTTTCTTTCAAAAACGTTTCTAAGTGACCCCAAACGGTAGTTTGTATGCAATGATTTTATTTGTTGTAATGTTCTACCGTCAGCCACATCTTGAGCAATAGTACTTCCTGTCTGCCAAACACAACAGTATTTCCTCCCCTCCCTTCCTCTCTCCTCCTCCGTATCTGTCCCTCTGCCCAAGCTGTCATACAGGGGGTAATCAGAGCTCTGGGGCATTACCAGGTCTCATACAGGGGGTAATCAGAGCTCTGGGGCATTACCAGGTCTCATACAGGGGGTATTCAGAGCTCTGGGGCATTACCAGGTCTCATACAGGGGGTATTCAGAGCTCTGGGGCATTACCAGGTCTCATACAGGGGGTATTCAGAGCTCTGGGGCATTACCAGGTCTCATACAGGGGGTAATCAGAGCTCTGGGGCATTACCAGGTCTCCTACAGGGGGTATTCAGAGCTCTGGGGCATTACCAGGTCTCCTACAGGGGGTATTCAGAGCTCTGGGGCATTACCAGGTCTCATACAGGGGGTATTCAGAGCTCTGGGGCATTACCAGGTATCCTACAGGGGGTATTCAGAGCTCTGGGGCATTACCAGGTCTCCTACAGGGGGTATTCAGAGCTCTGGGGCATTACCAGGTCTCATACAGGGGGTATTCAGAGCTCTGGGGCATTACCAGTTGCCATACAGGGGGTATTCAGAGCTCTGGGGCATTACCAGGTCTCATACAGGGGGTATTCAGAGCTCTGGGGCATTACCATGTCTCATACAGGGGGTATTCAGAGCTCTGGGGCATTACCGGGGCATTACCAGGTCTCATACAGGGGGTATTCAGAGCTCTGGGGCATTACCAGGTCTCATACAGGGGGTATTCAGAGCTCTGGGGCATTACCAGGTCTCATACAGGGGGTATTCAGAGCTCTGGGGCATTACCAGGTCTCATACAGGGGGTATTCAGAGCTCTGGGGCATTACCAGTTGCCATACAGGGGGTATTCAGAGCTCTGGGGCATTACCAGGTCTCATACAGGGGTATTCAGAGCTCTGGGGCATTACCAGGTCTCATACAGGGGGTATTCAGAGCTCTGGGGCATTACCAGGTCTCATACAGGGGGTATTCAGAGCTCTGGGGCATTACCAGTTGCCATACAGGGGGTATTCAGAGAACTGGGGCATTACCAGTTGCCATACAGGGGGTATTCAGAGCTCTGGGGCATTACCAGTTCTCATACAGGGGGTATTCAGAGCTCTGGGGCATTACCAGTTGCCATACAGGGGGTATTCAGAGCTCTGGGGCATTACCAGTTCTCATACAGGGGGTATTCAGAGCTCTGGGGCATTACCAGTTGTCATACAGGGGGTATTCAGAGCTCTGGGGCATTACCAGGTCTCATACAGGGGGTATTCAGAGCTCTGGGGCATTACCAGGTCTCATACAGGGGGTATTCAGAGCTCTGGGGCATTACCAGGTCTCATACAGGGGGTATTCAGAGCTCTGGGGCATTACCAGTTGCCATACAGGGGTATTCAGAGCTCTGGGGCATTACCAGAGCTCTGGGGCATTACCAGTTGCATACAGGGGTATTCAGAGCTCTGGGGCATTACCAGTTGTCATATTCAGGGGGTAGTCAGAGCACTGGGGCATTACCAGTTGTCATACAGGGGTATTCAGAGCTCTGGGGCATTACCAGGTCTCATACAGGGGTATTCAGAGCACTGGGGCATTACCAGTTCTCATACAGGGGGTATTCAGAGCACTGGGGCATTACCAGTTGCCATACAGGGGTATTCAGAGCTCTGGGGCATTACCAGTCTCATACAGGGGTATTCAGAGCTCTGGGGCATTACCAGGTCCTCATACAGGGGGTATTCAGAGCTACTGGGGGTTCTCATACAGGGGTATTCAGAGCTCTGGGGCATTACCAGGTGTCATACAGGGGTATTCAGAGCTCTGGGGCATTACCAGTTGCCATACAGGGGTATTCAGAGCTCTGGGGCATTACCAGTTGCCATACAGGGGTATTCAGAGCTCTGGGGCATTACCAGGTCTCATACAGGGGTATTCAGAGCTCTGGGGCATTACCAGTTGTCATACAGGGGGTATTCAGAGCTCTGGGGCATTACCAGTTGCCATACAGGGGTATTCAGAGCTCTGGGGCATTACCAGGTCTCATACAGGGGTATTCAGAGCTCTGGGGCATTACCAGGTCTCATACAGGGGTATTCAGAGCTCTGGGGCATTACCAGTTCTCATACAGGGGTATTCAGAGCTCTGGGGCATTACCAGGTCTCATACAGGGGGTATTCAGAGCTCTGGGGCATTACCAGTTGCCATACAGGGGTATTCAGAGCTCTGGGGCATTACCAGTTGTCATACAGGGGTTATTCAGAGCTACTGGGGCATTACCAGTTCTCATACAGGGGGTATTCAGAGCTCTGGGGCATTACCAGTTGTCATACAGGGGGTATTCAGAGTACTGGGGCATTACCAGTTGCCATACAGGGGTATTCAGAGCTCTGGGGCATTACCAGTTGCCATACAGGGGGTATTCAGGCTCTGGGTATTCAGAGTCTGGGGCATTACCAGTTGTCATACAGGGGTATTCAGAGCTCTGGGGCATTACCAGTCTCCATACAGGGGTATTCAGAGCTCTGGGGCATTACCAGTTGTCATACAGGGGTATTCAGAGTCTCTGGGGCATTACCAGGTCTCATACAGGGGGTATTCAGAGCTCTGGGGCATTACCAGTTGCCATACAGGGGGTATTCAGAGCTCTGGGGCATTACCAGTTCTCATACAGGGGGTATTCAGAGCTCTGGGGCATTACCAGTTGTCATACAGGGGGTATTCAGAGCTCTGGGGCATTACCAGGTCTCGTACAGGGGGTATTCTGAGCTCTGGGGCATTACCAGTTGCCATACAGGGGGTATTCAGAGCTCTGGGGCATTACCAGTTCTCATACAGGGGGTATTCAGAGCTCTGGGGCATTACCAGTTGTCATACAGGGGGTATTCAGAGCTCTGGGGCATTACCAGTTGTCATACAGGGGGTATTCAGAGTACTGGGGCATTACCAGTTGCAATACAGGGGTTATTCAGAGCTCTGGGACATTACCAGTTGTCATACAGGGGTTATTCAGAGCTCTGGGGCATTACCAGTTGTCATACAGGGGTTATTCAGAGTACTGGGGCATTACCAGTTGTCATACAGGGGGTATTCAGAGTACTGGGGCATTACCAGTTGCCATACAGGGGGTATTCAGAGCTCTGGGGCATTACCAGTTGCCATTCAGAGCTCTGGGGCATTACCAGTTGCCATACAGGGGGTATTCAGAGCTCTGGGGCATTACCAGTTGTCATACAGGGGGTATTCAGAGTACTGGGGCATTACCAGTTGCAATACAGGGGTTATTCAGAGTACTGGGGCATTACCAGTTGCAATACAGGGGTTATTCAGAGCTCTGGGACATTACCAGTTGTCATACAGGGGTTATTCAGGGTACTGGGGCATTACCAGTTGCCATACAGGGGGTATTCAGAGTACTGGGGCATTACCAGTTGTCATACAGGGGTTATTCAGAGTACTGGGGCATTACCAGTTGCCATACAGGGGTTATTCAGAGCTCTGGGGCATTACCAGTTGTCATACAGGGGTTATTCAGAGTACTGGGGCATTACCAGTTGTCATACAGGGGGTATTCAGAGTACTGGGGCATTACCAGTTGCCATACAGGGGGTATTCAGAGCTCTGGGGCATTACCAGTTGCCATTCAGAGCTCTGGGGCATTACCAGTTGCCATACAGGGGGTATTCAGAGCTCTGGGGCATTACCAGTTGTCATACAGGGGGTATTCAGAGCTCTGGGGCATTACCAGGTCTCATACAGGGGTATTCAGAGCTCTGGGGCATTACCAGGTCTCATACAGGGGGTATTCAGAGCTCTGGGGCATTACCAGTTGCCATACAGGGGGTATTCAGAGAACTGGGGCATTACCAGTTGCCATGCAGGGGGTATTCAGAGCTCTGGGGCATTACCAGGTCTCATACAGGGGGTATTCAGAGCACTGGGGCATTACCAGTTGTCATACAGGGGTTATTCAGAGCTCTGGGGCATTACCAGTTGCCATACAGGGGTATTCAGAGCTCTGGGGCATTACCAGCTGTCATACAGGGGTATTCAGAGCACTGGGGCATTACCAGTTGTCATACAGGGGTATTCAGCTCTGGGGCATTACCAGGTCTCATACAGGGGGTATTCAGAGCTCTGGGGCATTACCAGTTGCCATACAGGGGGTATTCAGAGCTCTGGGGCATTACCAGTTCTCATACAGGGGGTATTCAGAGCTCTGGGGCATTACCAGTTGTCATACAGGGGGTATTCAGAGCTCTGGGGCATTACCAGTTCTCATACAGGGGCAGAGCTCTGGGGCATTACCAGTTGTCATACAGGGGGTATTCAGAGCTCTGGGGCATTACCAGTTGTCATACAGGGGGTATTCAGAGTACTGGGGCATTACCAGTTGCAATACAGGGGTTATTCAGAGCTCTGGGACATTACCAGTTGTCATACAGGGGTTATTACCAGTTGTCAGGGGTATTCAGAGTACTGGGGCATTACCAGTTCTCATACAGGGGTATTCAGAGCTCTGGGGCATTACCAGTTGTCATACAGGGGTATTCAGAGCACTGGGGCATTACCAGTTGCCATACAGGGGTATTCGGGTACTGGGGCATTACCAGTTGCCATACAGGGGGTATACAGGGGTATTCAGAGTACTGGGGCATTACCAGTTGTCATACAGGGGTATTCAGAGTCCTGGGGCATTACCAGTTGCCATACAGGGGTATTCAGAGCTCTGGGGCATTACCAGTTGTCATACAGGGGTATTCAGAGTCCTGGGGCATTACCAGGTCTCATACAGGGGTATTCAGAGCTCTGGGGCATTACCAGGTCTCATACAGGGGTATTCAGAGCTCTGGGGCATTACCAGGTCTCATACAGGGGTATTCAGAGCTCTGGGGCATTACCAGTTGCCATACAGGGGTATTCAGAGAACTGGGGCATTACCAGTTGCCATACAGGGGTATTCAGAGCTCTGGGGCATTACCAGGTCTCATACAGGGGGTATTCAGAGCACTGGGGCATTACCAGTTGTCATACAGGGGTATTCAGAGTCCTGGGGCATTACCAGGTCTCATACAGGGGGTATTCAGAGCTCTGGGGCATTACCAGGTCTCATACAGGGGTATTCAGAGCTCTGGGGCATTACCAGGTCTCATACAGGGGGTATTCAGAGCTCTGGGGCATTACCAGTTGTCATACAGGGGGTATTCAGAGCTCTGGGGCATTACCAGTTCCATACAGGGGTATTCAGAGCTACTGGGGCATTACCAGTTGCCATACAGGGGGTATTCAGAGTCTGGGGCATTACCAGTTGTCATACAGGGGGTATTCAGAGTCCTGGGGCATTACCAGTTGCCATACAGGGGGTATTCAGAGCTCTGGGGCATTACCAGTTGTCATACAGGGGTATTCAGAGCCTGGGGCATTACCAGGTCTCATACAGGGGTATTCAGAGCTCTGGGGCATTACCAGGTCTCATACAGGGGGTATTCAGAGCTCTGGGGCATTACCAGGTCTCATACAGGGGGTATTCAGAGCTCTGGGGCATTACCAGTTGCCATACAGGGGGTATTCAGAGCTCTGGGGCATTACCAGTTGCCATACAGGGGGTATTCAGAGCTCTGGGGCATTACCAGGTCTCATACAGGGGGTATTCAGAGCACTGGGGCATTACCAGTTGTCATACAGGGGTATTCAGAGCTCTGGGGCATTACCAGTTGCCATACAGGGGCATTCGGAGCTCTGGGGCATTACCAGCTGTCATACAGGGGTATTCAGAGCACTGGGGCATTACCAGTTGTCATACAGGGGGTATGTCAGAGCTCTGGGGCATTACCAGTTCTCATACAGGGGGTATTCAGAGCTCTGGGGCATTACCAGTTGCCATACAGGGGGTATTCAGAGCTCTGGGGCATTACCAGTTCTCATACAGGGGTATTCAGAGCTCTGGGGCATTACCAGTTGTCATACAGGGTGTATTCAGAGCTCTGGGGCATTACCAGTTGCCATACAGGGGTATTCAGAGCTCTGGGGCATTACCAGTTCATACAGGGGTATTCAGAGCACTGGGGCATTACCAGTTGTCATACAGGGGGTATTCAGAGCTCTGGGGCATTACCAGGTCTCATACAGGGGGTATTCAGAGCTCTGGGGCATTACCAGTTGTCATGGGGTCAGAGCTCTGGGGCACAGGGGGGGGTATTCAGAGCTACTGGGGCATTACCAGTTGCTCATACAGGGGGTATTCAGAGCTCTGGGGCATTACCAGTTGTCATACAGGGGTATTCAGAGCTCTGGGGCATTACCAGTTGCCATACAGGGGTATTCAGAGTACTGGGGCATTACCAGTTGCCATACAGGGGTATTCAGAGCTCTGGGGCATTACCAGTTGCCATTCAGAGCTCTGGGGCATTACCAGTTGCATACAGGGGTATTCAGAGCTCTGGGGCATTACCAGTTGCCATCATATTCAGAGCTACTGGGGTATTCAGGGGGGCATTATTCCATTCAGAGCTCTGGGGCATTACCAGTTGCCATACAGGGGTATTCAGAGCTCTGGGGCATTACCAGTTGTCATACAGGGTTATTCAGAGCTCTGGGGCATTACCAGTTGTCATACAGGGGTATTCAGAGCTCTGGGGCATTACCAGTTCTCATACAGGGGTATTCAGAGTACTGGGGCATTACCAGTTGCCATACAGGGGTTATTCAGAGCTCTGGGGCATTACCAGTTGTCATACAGGGTTATTCAGAGTACTGGGGCATTACCAGTTGCCATACAGGGGTATTCAGAGTACTGGGGCATTACCAGTTGCCATACAGGGTTTATTCAGAGTACTGGGGCATTACCAGTTGCCATACAGGGGGTTATTCAGAGCTCTGGGGCATTACCAGTTCTCATACAGGGGGTATTCAGAGCTCTGGGGCATTACCAGTTGTCATACAGGGGTATTCAGAGCTCTGGGGCATTACCAGTTGCTCATACAGGGGTATTCAGAGCTCTGGGGCATTACCAGGGGGTATTGTCATACAGGGGTATTCAGAGCTCTGGGGCATTACCAGTTGTCATACAGGGGTATTCAGAGTACTGGGGCATTACCAGTTGCAGGGGTTATTCAGAGCTCTGGGGCATTACCAGTTGTCATACAGGGGTTATTCAGAGTACTGGGGCATTACCAGTTGCTCATACAGGGGGTATTCAGAGCTCTGGGGCATTACCAGTTGTCATACAGGGGTATTCAGAGCACTGGGGCATTACCAGTTGCCATACAGGGGGTATTCAGAGTACTGGGGCATTACCAGTTGCCATACAGGGGGTATTCAGAGTACTGGGGCAGGGGGGTATTCAGAGTACTGGGGCATTACCAGTTGTCATACAGGGGTATTCAGAGTACTGGGGCATTACCAGTTGCCATACAGGGGTATTCAGAGCTCTGGGGCATTACCAGTTGTCATACAGGGGGTATTCAGAGTCCTGGGGCATTACCAGGTCTCATACAGGGGTATTCAGAGCTCTGGGGCATTACCAGGTCTCATACAGGGGGTATTCAGAGCTCTGGGGCATTACCAGGTCTCATACAGGGGGTATTCAGAGCTCTGGGGCATTACCAGTTGCCATACAGGGGGTATTCAGAGAACTGGGGCATTACCAGTTGCCATACAGGGGGTATTCAGAGCTCTGGGGCATTACCAGTTGTCATACAGGGGGTATTCAGAGCACTGGGGCATTACCAGTTGTCATACAGGGGTATTCAGAGCTCTGGGGCATTACCAGTTGCCATACAGGGGTATTCAGAGCTCTGGGGCATTACCAGTTGCCATACAGGGGGTATTCAGAGTACTGGGGCATTACCAGTTGCCATACAGGGGGTATTCAGAGCTCTGGGGCATTACCAGTTGCCATTCAGAGCTCTGGGGCATTACCAGTTGCCATACAGGGGGTATTCAGAGCTCTGGGGCATTACCAGTTGCCATACAGGGGGTATTCAGAGCTCTGGGGCATTACCAGTTGCCATTCAGAGCTCTGGGGCATTACCAGTTGCCATACAGGGGGTATTCAGAGCTCTGGGGCATTACCAGTTGTCATACAGGGGTTATTCAGAGTACTGGGGCATTACCAGTTGTCATACAGGGGGTATTCAGAGCTCTGGGGCATTACCAGTTCTCATACAGGGGGTATTCAGAGTACTGGGGCATTACCAGTTGCCATACAGGGGTTATTCAGAGCTCTGGGGCATTACCAGTTGTCATACAGGGGTTATTCAGAGTACTGGGGCATTACCAGTTGCCATACAGGGGTATTCGGAGAGTACTGGGGCATTACCAGTTGCCATACAGGGTTTATTCAGTGTACTGGGGCATTACCAGTTGCCATACAGGGGTATTCAGAGCTCTGGGGCATTACCAGTTGCTCATACAGGGGTATTCAGAGCTCTGGGGCATTACCAGTTGTCATACAGGGGTATTCAGAGCTCTGGGGCATTACCAGTTCCATACAGGGGTATTCAGAGCTCTGGGGCATTACCAGTTGTCATACAGGGGTATTCAGAGCTCTGGGGCATTACCAGTTGCAATACAGGGGGGTTATTCAGAGCTCTGGGACATTACCAGTTGTCATACAGGGGTTATTCAGAGTACTGGGGCATTACCAGTTCTCATACAGGGGGTATTCAGAGCTCTGGGGCATTACCAGTTGTCATACAGGGGGTATTCAGAGCACTGGGGCATTACCAGTTGCCATACAGGGGGTATTCGGAGTACTGGGGCATTACCAGTTGCCATACAGGGGGTATACAGGGGTATTCAGAGTACTGGGGCATTACCAGTTGTCATACAGGGGTATTCAGAGTCCTGGGGCATTACCAGTTGCCATACAGGGGTATTCAGAGCTCTGGGGCATTACCAGTTGTCATACAGGGGTATTCAGAGTCCTGGGGCATTACCAGGTCTCATACAGGGGTATTCAGAGCTCTGGGGCATTACCAGGTCTCATACAGGGGGTATTCAGAGCTCTGGGGCATTACCAGGTCTCATACAGGGGTATTCAGAGCTCTGGGGCATTACCAGTTGCCATACAGGGGTATTCAGAGAACTGGGGCATTACCAGTTGCCATACAGGGGTATTCAGAGCTCTGGGGCATTACCAGTCTGCATACAGGGGGTATTCAGAGCACTGGGGCATTACCAGTTGTCATACAGGGGCCTGGGGCATTACCAGGTCTCATATTCAGGGGTATTCAGAGCTCTGGGGCATTACCAGGTCTCATACAGGGGTATTCAGAGCTCTGGGGCATTACCAGGTCTCATACAGGGGTATTCAGAGCTCTGGGGCATTACCAGTTGTCATACAGGGGGTATTCAGAGCACTGGGGCATTACCAGTTGCCATACAGGGGTATTCAGAGTACTGGGGCATTACCAGTTGCCATACAGGGGTATACAGGGGTATTCAGAGTACTGGGGCATTACCAGTTGTCATACAGGGGTATTCAGAGTCCTGGGGCATTACCAGTTGCCATACAGGGGGTATTCAGAGCTCTGGGGCATTACCAGTTGTCATACAGGGGGTATTCAGAGTCCTGGGGCATTACCAGGTCTCATACAGGGGTATTCAGAGCTCTGGGGCATTACCAGGTCTCATACAGGGGTATTCAGAGCTCTGGGGCATTACCAGGTCTCATACAGGGGGTATTCAGAGCTCTGGGGCATTACCAGTTGCCATACAGGGGGTATTCAGAGAACTGGGGCATTACCAGTTGCCATGCAGGGGGTATTCAGAGCTCTGGGGCATTACAGGTCTCATACAGGGGTATTCAGAGCACTGGGGCATTACCAGTTGTCATACAGGGGGTATTCAGAGCTCTGGGGCATTACCAGTTGCCATACAGGGGGTATTCGGAGCTCTGGGGCATTACCAGCTGTCATACAGGGGGTAGTCAGAGCACTGGGGCATTACCAGTTGTCATACAGGGGGTATGTAGAGCTCTGGGGCATTACCAGGTCTCATACAGGGGGTATTCAGAGCTCTGGGGCATTACCAGTTGCCATACAGGGGTATTCAGAGCTCTGGGGCATTACCAGGTCTCATACAGGGGTATTCAGAGCACTGGGGCATTACCAGTTGTCATACAGGGGTATTCAGAGCTCTGGGGCATTACCAGTTGCCATACAGGGGTATTCAGAGCTCTGGGGCATTACCAGTGTCATACAGGGGTATTCAGAGCACTGGGGCATTACCAGTTGTCATACAGGGGGTATGTCAGAGTACTGGGGCATTACCAGTTCTCATACAGGGGGTATTCCAGGGTATTCAGAGCTCTGGGGCATTACCAGTTGTCATACAGGGGTATTCAGAGCTCTGGGGCATTACCAGTTCTCATATTCAGAGGGTATTCAGAGCTCTGGGGCATTACCAGTTGTCATACAGGGGGTATTCAGAGCTCTGGGGCATTACCAGTTGCCATACAGGGGTATTCAGAGCTACTGGGGCATTACCAGTTGCCATACAGGGGTATTCAGAGCTCTGGGGCATTACCAGTTGCCATTCAGAGCTCTGGGGCATTACCAGGTCTCATACAGGGGTATTCAGAGCTCTGGGGCATTACCAGGTCTCATACAGGGGTATTCAAAGCTCTGGGGCATTACCAGTTGCCATACAGGGGTATTCAGAGAACTGGGGCATTACCAGTTGCCATGCAGGGGGTATTCAGAGCTCTGGGGCATTACCAGGTCTCATACAGGGGTATTCAGAGCACTGGGGCATTACCAGTTGTCATACAGGGGGTATTCAGAGCTCTGGGGCATTACCAGTTGCCATACAGGGGGTATTCGGAGCTCTGGGGCATTACCAGTTGCCATATTCAGGGGGTATTCAGAGTACTGGGGCATTACCAGTTGCCATACAGGGGTATTCAGAGCTCTGGGGCATTACCAGTTGCCATTCAGAGCTCTGGGGCATTACCAGTTGCCATACAGGGGTATTCAGAGCTCTGGGGCATTACCAGGCCATACAGGGGTATTCAGAGCTCTGGGGCATTACCAGTTGCCATTCAGAGCTCTGGGGCATTACCAGTTGCCATACAGGGGGTATTCAGAGCTCTGGGGCATGACCAGTTGTCATACAGGGGTTATTCAGAGTACTGGGGCATTACCAGTTGTCATAGAGGGGGTATTCAGAGCTCTGGGGCATTACCAGTTCTCATACAGGGGGTATTCAGAGTACTGGGGCATTACCAGTTGCCATACAGGGGTTATTCAGAGCTCTGGGGCATTACCAGTTGTCATACAGGGGTTATTCAGAGTACTGGGGCATTACCAGTTGCCATACAGGGGGTATTCAGAGTACTGGGGCATTACCAGTTGCCATACAGGGTTTATTCAGTGTACTGGGGCATTACCAGTTGCCATACAGGGGGTATTCAGAGCTCTGGGGCATTACCAGTTCTCATACAGGGGGTATTCAGAGCTCTGGGGCATTACCAGTTGTCATACAGGGGGTATTCAGAGCTCTGGGGCATTACCAGTTCTCATACAGGGGGTATTCAGAGCTCTGGGGCATTACCAGTTGTCATACAGGGGGTATTCAGAGCTCTGGGGCATTACAAGTTGTCATACAGGGGGTATTCAGAGTACTGGGGCATTACCAGTTGCAATACAGGGGTTATTCAGAGCTCTGGGACATTACCAGTTGTCATACAGGGGTTATTCAGAGTACTGGGGCATTACCAGTTCTCATACAGGGGGTATTCAGAGCTCTGGGGCATTACCAGTTGTCATACAGGGGGTATTCAGAGCACTGGGGCATTACCAGTTGCCATACAGGGGGTATTCGGAGTACTGGGGCATTACCAGTTGCCATACAGGGGTATACAGGGGGTATTCAAAGTACTGGGGCATTACCAGTTGTCATACAGGGGGTATTCAGAGTCCTGGGGCATTACCAGTTGCCATACATGGGGTATTCAGAGCTCTGGGGCATTACCAGTTGTCATACAGGGGGTATTCAGAGTCCTGGGGCATTACCAGGTCTCATACAGGGGTATTCAGAGCTCTGGGGCATTACCAGGTCTCATACAGGGGGTATTCAGAGCTCTGGGGCATTACCAGGTCTCATACAGGGGTATTCAGAGCTCTGGGGCATTACCAGTTGCCATACAGGGGTATTCAGAGAACTGGGGCATTACCAGTTGCCATACAGGGGGTATTCAGAGCTCTGGGGCATTACCAGGTCTCATACAGGGGGTATTCAGAGCACTGGGGCATTACCAGTTGTCATACAGGGGGTATTCAGAGTCCTGGGGCATTACCAGGTCTCATACAGGGGTATTCAGAGCTCTGGGGCATTACCAGGTCTCATACAGGGGGTATTCAGAGCTCTGGGGCATTACCAGGTCTCATACAGGGGGTATTCAGAGCTCTGGGGCATTACCAGTTGTCATACAGGGGTATTCAGAGCACTGGGGCATTACCAGTTGCCATACAGGGGTATTCAGAGTACTGGGGCATTACCAGTTGCCATACAGGGGGTATTCAGAGGTATTCAGAGTACTGGGGCATTACCAGTTGTCATACAGGGGTATTCAGAGTCCTGGGGCATTACCAGTTGCCATACAGGGGTATTCAGAGCTCTGGGGCATTACCAGTTGTCATACAGGGGTATTCAGAGTCCTGGGGCATTACCAGGTCTCATACAGGGGTATTCAGAGCTCTGGGGCATTACCAGGTCTCATACAGGGGGTATTCAGAGCTCTGGGGCATTACCAGGTCTCATACAGGGGGTATTCAAGCTCTGGGGCATTACCAGTTGCCATACAGGGGTATTCAGAGAACTGGGGCATTACCAGTTGCCATGCAGGGGGTATTCAGAGCTCTGGGGCATTACCAGGTCTCATACAGGGGGTATTCAGAGCACTGGGGCATTACCAGTTGTCATACAGGGGTATTCAGAGCTCTGGGGCATTACCAGTTGCCATACAGGGGTATTCAGAGCTCTGGGGCATTACCAGCTTGTCATACAGGGGGTATTCAGAGCACTGGGGCATTACCAGTTGTCATACAGGGGTATGTAGAGCTCTGGGGCATTACCAGGTCTCATACAGGGGGTATTCAGAGCTCTGGGGCATTACCAGTTGCCATACAGGGGTATTCAGAGCTCTGGGGCATTACCAGGTCTCATACAGGGGTATTCAGAGCACTGGGGCATTACCAGTTGTCATACAGGGGGTATTCAGAGCTCTGGGGCATTACCAGTTGCCATACAGGGGGTATTCAGAGCTCTGGGGCATTACCAGCTGTCATATTCAGGGGGTAGTCAGAGCACTGGGGCATTACCAGTTGTCATACAGGGGGTATGTCAGAGCTCTGGGGCATTACCAGGTCTCATACAGGGGTATTCAGAGCTCTGGGGCATTACCAGTTGCCATACAGGGGTATTCAGAGCTCTGGGGCATTACCAGTTGCTCATACAGGGGTATTCAGAGCTCTGGGGCATTATTGTCATACAGGGGTATTCAGAGCTCTGGGGCATTACCAGTTGTCATACAGGGGTATTCAGAGCTCTGGGGCATTACCAGTTGTCATACAGGGGGTATTCAGAGCTCTGGGGCATTACCAGTTGTCAGGGGTATTCAGAGCTCTGGGGCATTACCAGTTGCCATACAGGGGTATTCAGAGTACTGGGGCATTATTCAGAGGGGTATTCAGAGCTCTGGGGCATTACCAGTTGCCATTATTCAGAGCTCTGGGGCATTACCAGTTGCCATACAGGGGTATTCAGAGCTCTGGGGCATTACCAGTTGCCATACAGGGGGTATTCAGAGCTCTGGGGCATTACCAGTTGCCATTCAGAGCTCTGGGGCATTACCAGTTGCCATACAGGGGGTATTCAGAGCTCTGGGGCATGACCAGTTGTCATACAGGGGTTATTCAGAGTACTGGGGCATTACCAGTTGTCATACAGGGGTATTCAGAGCTCTGGGGCATTACCAGTTCTCATACAGGGGTATTCAGAGTACTGGGGCATTACCAGTTGCCATACAGGGGTTTTCATTCAGAGCTCTGGGGCATTACCAGTTGCCATACAGGGGTTATTCAGAGTACTGGGGCATTACCAGTTGCCATACAGGGGTATTCAGAGTACTGGGGCATTACCAGTTGCCATACAGGGTATTCAGGGGGGCATTAGAGCCTGGGGCATTACCAGTTGTCATACAGGGGTTATTCAGAGCTCTGGGGCATTACCAGTTGCTCATACAGGGGTATTCAGAGCTCTGGGGCATTACCAGTTGTCATACAGGGGTATTCAGAGCACTGGGGCATTACCAGTTGCCATACAGGGGGTATTCGGAGTACTGGGGCATTACCAGTTGCCATACAGGGGGTATTCAGAGTACTGGGGCATTACCAGGGGTTGGGGCATTACAGGGGGTATTCAGAGCTCTGGGGCATTACCAGTTGTCATACAGGGGGTATTCAGAGTCCTGGGGCATTACCAGGTCTCATACAGGGGTATTCAGAGCTCTGGGGCATTACCAGGTCTCATACAGGGGGTATTCAGAGCTCTGGGGCATTACCAGGTCTCATACAGGGGGTATTCAGAGCTCTGGGGCATTACCAGTTGCCATACAGGGGGTATTCAGAGAACTGGGGCATTACCAGTTGCCATGCAGGGGGTATTCAGAGCTCTGGGGCATTACCAGGTCTCATACAGGGGGTATTCAGAGCACTGGGGCATTACCAGTTGTCATACAGGGGGTATTCAGAGCTCTGGGGCATTACCAGTTGCCATACAGGGGGTATTCGGAGCTCTGGGGCATTACCAGCTGTCATACAGGGGTATTCAGAGCACTGGGGCATTACCAGTTGTCATACAGGGGGTATGTAGAGCTCTGGGGCATTACCAGGTCTCATACAGGGGGTATTCAGAGCTCTGGGGCATTACCAGTTGCCATACAGGGGGTATTCAGAGCTCTGGGGCATTACCAGGTCTCATACAGGGGGTATTCAGAGCTCTGGGGCATTACCAGTTGTCATACAGGGGGTATTCAGAGCTCTGGGGCATTACCAGTTGCCATACAGGGGGTATTCGGAGCTCTGGGGCATTACCAGCTGTCATACAGGGGGTAGTCAGAGCACTGGGGCATTACCAGTTGTCATACAGGGGGTATGTAGAGCTCTGGGGCATTACCAGGTCTCATACAGGGGATATTCAGAGCTCTGGGGCATTACCAGTTGCCATACAGGGGTATTCAGAGCTCTGGGGCATTACCAGTTCTCATACAGGGGTATTCAGAGCTCTGGGGCATTACCAGTTGTCATACAGGGGTATTCAGAGCTCTGGGGCATTACCAGTTCTCATACAGGGGGTATTCAGAGCTCTGGGGCATTACATACAGTTGTCATATACAGGGGGTATTCAGAGCTCTGGGGCATTACCAGTTGCCATACAGGGGGTATTCAGAGCTCTGGGGCATTACCAGTTGCCATACAGGGGGTATTCAGAGCTCTGGGGCATTACCAGTTGCCATTCAGAGCTCTGGGGCATTACCAGTTGCCATACAGGGGGTATTCAGAGCTCTGGGGCATTACCAGTTGCCATACAGGGGGTATTCAGAGCTCTGGGGCATTACCAGTTGCCATTCAGAGCTCTGGGGCATTACCAGTTGCCATACAGGGGTATTCAGAGCTCTGGGGCATTACCAGTTGTCATACAGGGGTTATTCAGAGTACTGGGGCATTACCAGTTGTCATAGAGGGGTATTCAGAGCTCTGGGGCATTACCAGTTCTCATACAGGGGTATTCAGAGTACTGGGGCATTACCAGTTGCCATACAGGGGTTATTCAGAGCTCTGGGGCATTACCAGTTGTCATACAGGGGTTATTCAGAGTACTGGGGCATTACCAGTTGCCATACAGGGGGTATTCAGAGCTACTGGGGCATTACCAGTTGCCATACAGGGTTTCAGAGCTCTGGGGCATTCAGTGTCATACTGGAGGGGGCATTACCAGTTGTCATACAGGGGTTATTCAGAGCTCTGGGGCATTACCAGTTCTCATACAGGGGTATTCAGAGCTCTGGGGCATTACCAGTTGTCATACAGGGGTATTCAGAGCACTGGGGCATTACCAGTTGCCATACAGGGGTATTCAGAGTACTGGGGCATTACCAGTTGCCATACAGGGGGTATTCAGAGTACTGGGGCATTACCAGTTGTCATACAGGGGGTATTCAGAGCAGAGGGGTATTCAGAGCTGGGGCATTACCAGTTGTCAGGGGTATTCAGAGCTCTGGGGCATTACCAGAGTCCATACAGGGGTATTCAGAGTCCTGGGGCATTACTCATACAGGGGTATTCAGAGCTCTGGGGCATTACCAGGTCTCATACAGGGGGTATTCAGAGCTCTGGGGCATTACCAGGTCTCATACAGGGGGTATTCAGAGCTCTGGGGCATTACCAGTTGCCATACAGGGGGTATTCAGAGAACTGGGGCATTACCAGTTGCCATGCAGGGGGTATTCAGAGCTCTGGGGCATTACCAGGTCTCATACAGGGGGTATTCAGAGCACTGGGGCATTACCAGTTGTCATACAGGGGGTATTCAGAGCTCTGGGGCATTACCAGTTGCCATACAGGGGGTATTCAGAGCTCTGGGGCATTACCAGTTCTCATACAGGGGGTATTCAGAGCTCTGGGGCATTACCAGTTGTCATACAGGGGGTATTCAGAGCTCTGGGGCATTACAAGTTGTCATACAGGGGCATTACCAGTTGCCATACAGGGGGTATTCAGAGCTCTGGGGCATTACCAGTTCTCATACAGGGGGTATTCAGAGTACTGGGGCATTACCAGTTGCTCATACAGGGGTTATTCAGAGCTCTGGGGCATTACCAGTTGTCATACAGGGGTTATTCAGAGTACTGGGGCATTACCAGTTCTCATACAGGGGGTATTCAGAGCTCTGGGGCATTACCAGTTGCCATACAGGGGTATACAGGGGTATTCAGAGTACTGGGGCATTACCAGTTGTCATACAGGGGTATTCAGAGTCCTGGGGCATTACCAGTTGCCATACATGGGGTATTCAGAGCTCTGGGGCATTACCAGTTGTCATACAGGGGGTATTCAGAGTCCTGGGGCATTACCAGGTCTCATACAGGGGTATTCAGAGCTCTGGGGCATTACCAGGTCTCATACAGGGGGTATTCAGAGCTCTGGGGCATTACCAGGTCTCATACAGGGGGTATTCAGAGCTCTGGGGCATTACCAGTTGCCATACAGGGGGTATTCAGAGAACTGGGGCATTACCAGTTGCCATACAGGGGGTATTCAGAGCTCTGGGGCATTACCAGGTCTCATACAGGGGGTATTCAGAGCACTGGGGCATTACCAGTTGTCATACAGGGGGTATTCAGAGTCCTGGGGCATTACCAGGTCTCATACAGGGGTATTCAGAGCTCTGGGGCATTACCAGGTCTCATACAGGGGGTATTCAGAGCTCTGGGGCATTACCAGGTCTCATACAGGGGGTATTCAGAGCTCTGGGGCATTACCAGTTGTCATACAGGGGGTATTCAGAGCACTGGGGCATTACCAGTTGCCATACAGGGGGTATTCGGAGTACTGGGGCATTACCAGTTGCCATACAGGGGGTATACAGGGGGTATTCAGAGTACTGGGGCATTACCAGTTGTCATACAGGGGGTATTCAGAGTCCTGGGGCATTACCAGTTGCCATACAGGGGTATTCAGAGCTCTGGGGCATTACCAGTTGTCATACAGGGGGTATTCAGAGTCCTGGGGCATTACCAGGTCTCATACAGGGGTATTCAGAGCTCTGGGGCATTACCAGGTCTCATACAGGGGGTATTCAGAGCTCTGGGGCATTACCAGGTCTCATACAGGGGGTATTCAGAGCTCTGGGGCATTACCAGTTGCCATACAGGGGGTATTCAGAGAACTGGGGCATTACCAGTTGCCATGCAGGGGGTATTCAGAGCTCTGGGGCATTACCAGGTCTCATACAGGGGGTATTCAGAGCACTGGGGCATTACCAGTTGTCATACAGGGGGTATTCAGAGCTCTGGGGCATTACCAGTTGCCATACAGGGGGTATTCGGAGCTCTGGGGCATTACCAGCTGTCATACAGGGGGTAGTCAGAGCACTGGGGCATTACCAGTTGTCATACAGGGGGTATGTAGAGCTCTGGGGCATTACCAGGTCTCATACAGGGGGTATTCAGAGCTCTGGGGCATTACCAGTTGCCATACAGGGGGTATTCAGAGCTCTGGGGCATTACCAGTTCTCATACAGGGGGTATTCAGAGCTCTGGGGCATTACCAGTTGTCATACAGGGGGTATTCAGAGCTCTGGGGCATTACCAGTTCTCATACAGGGGGTATTCAGAGCTCTGGGGCATTACCAGTTGTCATACAGGGGGTATTCAGAGTCCTGGGGCATTACCAGGTCTCATACAGGGGTATTCAGAGCTCTGGGGCATTACCAGGTCTCATACAGGGGGTATTCAGAGCTCTGGGGCATTACCAGGTCTCATACAGGGGGTATTCAGAGCTCTGGGGCATTACCAGTTGCCATACAGGGGGTATTCAGAGAACTGGGGCATTACCAGTTGCCATGCAGGGGGTATTCAGAGCTCTGGGGCATTACCAGGTCATACAGGGGGTATTCAGAGCACTGGGGCATTACCAGTTGTCATACAGGGGGTATTCAGAGCTCTGGGGCATTACCAGTTGCCATACAGGGGGTATTCGGAGCTCTGGGGCATTACCAGCTGTCATACAGGGGGTAGTCAGAGCACTGGGGCATTACCAGTTGTCATACAGGGGGTATGTAGAGCTCTGGGGCATTACCAGGTCTCATACAGGGGGTATTCAGAGCTCTGGGGCATTACCAGTTGCCATACAGGGGGTATTCAGAGCTCTGGGGCATTACCAGTTCTCATACAGGGGGTATTCAGAGCTCTGGGGCATTACCAGTTGTCATACAGGGGGTATTCAGAGCTCTGGGGCATTACCAGTTCTCATACAGGGGGTATTCAGAGCTCTGGGGCATTACCAGTTGTCATACAGGGGGTATTCAGAGCTCTGGGGCATTACCAGTTGTCATACAGGGGGTATTCAGAGTACTGGGGCATTACCAGTTGCCATACAGGGGTTATTCAGAGCTCTGGGGCATTACCAGTTGTCATACAGGGGTTATTCAGAGTACTGGGGCATTACCAGTTCTCATACAGGGGGTATTCAGAGCTCTGGGGCATTACCAGTTGTCATACAGGGGGTATTCAGAGCACTGGGGCATTACCAGTTGCCATACAGGGGGTATTCGGAGTACTGGGGCATTACCAGTTGCCATACAGGGGGTATACAGGGGGTATTCAGAGTACTGGGGCATTACCAGTTGTCATACAGGGGGTATTCAGAGTCCTGGGGCATTACCAGTTGCCATACAGGGGGTATTCAGAGCTCTGGGGCATTACCAGTTGTCATACAGGGGGTATTCAGAGTCCTGGGGCATTACCAGGTCTCATACAGGGGTATTCAGAGCTCTGGGGCATTACCAGGTCTCATACAGGGGTATTCAGAGCTCTGGGGCATTACCAGGTCTCATACAGGGGGTATTCAGAGCTCTGGGGCATTACCAGTTGCCATACAGGGGGTATTCAGAGAACTGGGGCATTACCAGTTGCCATACAGGGGGTATTCAGAGCTGGGGCATTATACCAGGTCTCAGTTGCCATACAGGGGGTATTCAGAGCACTGGGGCATTACCAGTTGTCATACAGGGGTATTCAGAGCTCTGGGGCATTACCAGTTGCCATACAGGGGTATTCAGAGCTCTGGGGCATTACCAGTTGTCATACAGGGGTAGTCAGAGCACTGGGGCATTACCAGTTGTCATACAGGGGTATGTCAGAGCTCTGGGGCATTACCAGGTCTCATACAGGGGGTATTCAGAGCTCTGGGGCATTCAGAGCCAGGTGCATACAGGGGGTATTCAGAGCTCTGGGGCATTACCAGTTGCCATACAGGGGTATTCAGAGCTCTGGGGCATTACCAGTTGTCATACAGGGGGTATTCAGAGCTCTGGGGCATTACCAGTTGTCATACAGGGGTATTCAGAGCTCTGGGGCATTACCAGTTCTCATACAGGGGTATTCAGAGCTCTGGGGCATTACCAGTTGTCATACAGGGGGTATTCAGAGTCCTGGGGCATTACCAGGTCTCATACAGGGGTATTCAGAGCTCTGGGGCATTACCAGGTCTCATACAGGGGTATTCAGAGCTCTGGGGCATTACCAGGTCTCATACAGGGGGTATTCAGAGCTCTGGGGCATTACCAGTTGCCATACAGGGGTATTCAGAGAACTGGGGCATTACCAGTTGCCATGCAGGGGTATTCAGAGCTCTGGGGCATTACCAGGTCTCATACAGGGGTATTCAGAGCACTGGGGCATTACCAGTTGTCATACAGGGGTATTCAGAGCTCTGGGGCATTACCAGTTGCCATACAGGGGTATTCAGAGCTCTGGGGCATTACCAGCTGTCATACAGGGGTAGTCAGAGCACTGGGGCATTACCAGTTGTCATACAGGGGGGCATATTCAGAGCTCTGGGGCATTACCAGGTCTCATACAGGGGGTATTCAGAGGTCTGGGGCATTACCAGTTGTCATACAGGGGGTATTCAGAGCTCTGGGGCATTACCAGTTCTCATACAGGGGGTATTCAGAGCTCTGGGGCATTACCAGTTGTCATACAGGGGGTATTCAGAGCTCTGGGGCATTACAAGTTGTCATACAGGGGGTATTCAGAGTACTGGGGCATTACCAGTTGCAATACAGGGGTTATTCAGAGCTCTGGGACATTACCAGTTGTCATACAGGGGTTATTCAGAGTACTGGGGCATTACCAGTTCTCATACAGGGGGTATTCAGAGCTCTGGGGCATTACCAGTTGTCATACAGGGGGTATTCAGAGCACTGGGGCATTACCAGTTGCCATACAGGGGGTATTCGGAGTACTGGGGCATTACCAGTTGCCATACAGGGGGTATACAGGGGTTATTCAGAGTACTGGGGCATTACCAGTTGTCATACAGGGGGTATTCAGAGTCCTGGGGCATTACCAGTTGCCATACATGGGGTATTCAGAGCTCTGGGGCATTACCAGTTGTCATACAGGGGGTATTCAGAGTCCTGGGGCATTACCAGGTCTCATACAGGGGTATTCAGAGCTCTGGGGCATTACCAGGTCTCATACAGGGGGTATTCAGAGCTCTGGGGCATTACCAGGTCTCATAAAGGGGGTATTCAGAGCTCTGGGGCATTACCAGTTGCCATACAGGGGGTATTCAGAGAACTGGGGCATTACCAGTTGCCATACAGGGGGTATTCAGAGTACTGGGGCATTACCAGGTCTCATACAGGGGGTATTCAGAGCACTGGGGCATTACCAGTTGTCATACAGGGGGTATTCAGAGCTCTGGGGCATTACCAGTTGCCATACAGGGGGTATTCAGAGCTCTGGGGCATTACCAGTTGTCATACAGGGGGTAGTCAGAGCACTGGGGCATTACCAGTTGTCATACAGGGGGTATGTAGAGCTCTGGGGCATTACCAGGTCTCATACAGGGGGTATTCAGAGCTCTGGGGCATTACCAGGTCTCGTACAGGGGGTATTCTGAGCTCTGGGGCATTACCAGTTGCCATACAGGGGGTATTCAGAGCTCTGGGGCATTACCAGGGGGTATTCAGAGCTCTGGGGCATTACCAGTTGTCATACAGGGGGTATTCAGAGCTCTGGGGCATTACCAGTTGTCATACAGGGGGTATTCAGAGTACTGGGGCATTACCAGTTGCAATACAGGGTTATTCAGAGCTCTGGGACATTACCAGTTGTCATACAGGGGTTATTCAGGGTACTGGGGCATTACCAGTTGCCATACAGGGGGTATTCAGAGTACTGGGGCATTACCAGTTGTCATACAGGGGTTATTCAGAGTACTGGGTTGCATTAGAGCCAGTACCAGTTGCCATACAGGGGTTATTCAGAGCTCTGGGGCATTACCAGTTGTCATACAGGGGTTATTCAGAGTACTGGGGCATTACCAGTTGTCATACAGGGGGTATTCAGAGTACTGGGGCATTACCAGTTGCCATACAGGGGGTATTCAGAGCTCTGGGGCATTACCAGTTGCCATTCAGAGCTCTGGGGCATTACCAGTTGCCATACAGGGGGTATTCAGAGCTCTGGGGCATTACCAGTTGTCATACAGGGGGTATTCAGAGTACTGGGGCATTACCAGTTGCAATACAGGGGTTATTCAGAGCTCTGGGACATTACCAGTTGTCATCCAGGGGTTATTCAGGGTACTGGGGCATTACCAGTTGCCATACAGGGGGTATTCAGAGTACTGGGGCATTACCAGTTGTCATACAGGGGTTATTCAGAGTACTGGGGCATTACCAGTTGCCATACAGGGGTTATTCAGAGCTCTGGGGCATTACCAGTTGTCATACAGGGGTTATTCAGAGTACTGTGGCATTACCAGTTGTCATACAGGGGGTATTCAGAGCTCTGGGGCATTACCAGTTGTCATACAGGGGGTATTCAGAGCTCTGGGGCATTACCAGTTGCCATACAGGGGGTATTCAGAGTACTGGGGCATTACCAGTTGCCATACAGGGGGTATTCAGAGCTCTGGGGCATTACCAGTTGCCATTCAGAGCTCTGGGGCATTACCAGTTGCCATACAGGGGGTATTCAGAGCTCTGGGGCATTACCAGTTGCCATACAGGGGGTATTCAGAGCTCTGGGGCATTACCAGTTGCCATTCAGAGCTCTGGGGCATTACCAGTTGCCATACAGGGGGTATTCAGAGCTCTGGGGCATGACCAGTTGTCATACAGGGGTTATTCAGAGTACTGGGGCATTACCAGTTGTCATACAGGGGGTATTCAGAGCTCTGGGGCATTACCAGTTCTCATACAGGGGGTATTCAGAGTACTGGGGCATTACCAGTTGCCATACAGGGGTTATTCAGAGCTCTGGGGCATTACCAGTTGTCATACAGGGGTTATTCAGAGTACTGGGGCATTACCAGTTGCCATACAGGGGGTATTCAGAGTACTGGGGCATTACCAGTTGCCATACAGGGTTTATTCAGTGTACTGGGGCATTACCAGTTGTCATACAGGGGTTATTCAGAGTACTGGGGCATTACCAGTTCTCATACAGGGGGTATTCAGAGCTCTGGGGCATTACCAGTTGTCATACAGGGGGTATTCAGAGCACTGGGGCATTACCAGTTGCCATACAGGGGGTATTCGGAGTACTGGGGCATTACCAGTTGCCATACAGGGGGTATACAGGGGTATTCAGAGTACTGGGGCATTACCCGTTGTCATACAGGGGGTATTCAGAGTCCTGGGGCATTACCAGTTGCCATACAGGGGGTATTCAGAGTACTGGGGCATTACCAGTTGTCATACAGGGGTTATTCAGAGTACTGGGGCATTACCAGTTGCCATACAGGGGTATTCAGAGCTCTGGGGCATTACCAGTTGCCATACGGGGGTATTCAGAGCACTGGGGCATTACCAGTTGCCATACAGAGTACTGGGGCATTACCAGTTGACATACAGGGGTTATTCAGAGCTCTGGGGCATTACCAGTTGCCATACAGGGGGTATGCAGAGCTCTGGGGCATTACCAGTTGCCATACAGGGGGTATTCAGAGCTCTGGGGCATTACCAGGTCTCATACAGGGGGTATGCAGAGCTCTGGGGCATTACCAGTTGCCATACAGGGGGTATTCAGAGCTCTGGGGCATTACCAGGTCTCATACAGGGGGTATGCAGAGCTCTGGGGCATTACCAGTTGCCATACAGGGGGTATTCAGAGCTCTGGGGCATTACCAGTTGCCATACAGGGGGTATTCAGAGTACTGGGGCATTACCAGTTGCCAGTCTTCAGTCCTTTAAAAACATGCTGTATGTAAAATAGGGTGTGAGATCGCTTGGGAAATAAATCAATATGACTCTGGATAATAACATAATCAAGTTTGTTTCCAACATTTGGGCTGTTTTCCTAAAGAAGTTCATTCCTCTTGATATGGTCCCGCCCTAATCATCAGCCAGGTGAGCAATAGTACTTCCTGCCTGCCAAGCCCATTTCATCACTCGAGGCTACAGAATATAGCTGTCTCCTCCTTGACAATATATTACACACCCAGCAGTTCAGGGTGGGGCTGTGTTAATAACGCAATCACACACACACACACACACACACACACACACACACACACACACACACACACCTGAACTCTGCGTGCTGCCAGCCATCCCAGCCTAGCTGCCACCATACCAACTAATTCTATGTACCAAACGGCTACCTATTACCTATGTACAGATCTAGGATCTGAATTTGAGCCAGTTTGCTACAACAGGAAGAGAATCCTGCAGCAACAGGAAATGTTAATTATTATGTGGATTATAATGAATGGAGATATTTAGAAGGGGCTAATCAAGTCAGAAATGTCAAAGTGGAAATGAATAACTTTAGAGGCCTTTTTAAAACTCAAATACACTACAAGTTTGCATTTTCTGCTTTGCAGGAAAATTCACAGAAACAAAGGATTGATCAAATTAAAATCCTGCATCTGTAGTGCACTACTTTTGCCCAAGGCCAGCTGCTTTTGACATAGGCCTCTAGTCAATACTGCACTACATATGGAAAAGGGTGCCATTTAGGATGCAGTTAAAGGTTCTGATGGAAGGAAAGGGAAGGAAAGGAGACTCAATGAGGGTACAACATCCTAAAGCGGAAGGAAAGGAGACTCAAGGAGGGTACCACTTCCTAAAGGGGAAGGAAAGGAGACTCAATGAGGGTACAACATCCTAAAGGGGAAGGAAAGGAGACTCAAGGAGGGTACCACTTCCTAAAGGGGAAGGAAAGGAGACTCAAGGAGGGTACCACTTCCTAAAGGGGAAGGAAAGGAGACTCAATGAGGGTACAACTTCCTAAAGGGGAAGGAAAGGAGACTCAAGGAGGGTACAACTTCCTAAAGGGGAAGGAAAGGAGATTCAATGAGGGTACAACTTCCTAAAGGGGAAGGAAAGGAGACTCAAGGAGGGTACAACATCCTAAAGGGGAAGGAAAGGAGACTCAATGAGGGTACAACTTCCTAAAAGGGAAGGAAAGGAGACTCAAGGAGGGTACAACTTCCTAAAGGGGAAGGAAAGGAGACTCAAGGAGGGTACAACTTCCTAAAGGGGAAGGAAAGGAGACTCAAGTAGGGTACAACTTCCTAAAGGGGAAGGAAAGGAGACTCAAGGAGGGTACAACTTCCTAAAGGGGAAGGAAAGGAGACTCAAGTAGGGTACAACTTCCTAAAGGGGAAGGAAAGGAGACTCAAGGAGGGTACCACTTCCTAAAGGGGAAGGAAAGGAGACTCAATGAGGGTACAACTTCCTAAAGGGGAAGGAAAGGAGACTCGAGTAGAAAGACACAAAGTCCCAAAAGCCATAAGCCCAAAGCCCTGGCTCAAAGACGACTGATTATGTTTCAGCAAAAGAAGGCGAGGGTGGAGGGTGTGTATACACTTCCCTTTTGTATGAGCGTGGAGCCTATTGCCCTGGTTATCAATGGAGATAGAAAAGAGTCTGAAGAGGCAGAATTCCTCAGGTAAGCACCAGGGTGGAGGGACGAGCCCAGACAGGCACAACAGGGCCGGGTTCTCCAACCTGCCAGAGGCCTTGGAAGTCTTCACTGTGTTGATAATACACCACAACGCTGGGGATTGGACTTTCACTGATCGCCCCGAGAGCTGTACGTAGATAGGTCCTTAACTACACAGTCACTTAACACATAGACACACAGTCACTTAACACAGACACACAGTCACTTAACACACGGACACACAGTCACTTAACACAGACACACAGTCACTTAACACACGGACACACAGTCACTTAACACACGACACACAGTCACTTAACACACGGACACACAGTCACTTAACACACGGACACACAGTCACTTAACACAGACACACAGTCACTTAACACACGGACACACAGTCACTTAACACACGGACACACAGTCACTTAACACACGGACACACAGTCACTTAACACAGACACACAGTCACTTAACACACAGACACACAGTCACTTAACACACGGACACACAGTCACTTAACACAGACACACAGTCACTTAACACATGGACACTTAACACTTAGACATAAAAGTCACTTAACAGACACACATTCACTTAACACAGACACACAGTCACTTAACACATGGACACACTGTCACTTAACACATAGACACACAGTCACTTAACACATGGACACTTAACACATGGACACACAGTCACTTAACACAGACACACATGGACACTTAACACTTAGACATACAGTCACTTAACACAGACACACATTCACTTAACACACAGACACACATTCACTTAACACAGACACACATTCACTTAACACACAGTCACTTAACACAGACACATAGTCACTTAACACAGACACACAGTCACTTAACACACAGACACACAGTCACTTAACACACAGACACACAGTCACTTAACACAGACACACAGTCACTTAACACATGGACACTTAACACAGACATACAGTCACTTAACAGACACAGACACAACAGGACACACAGTCACTTAACACAGACACACAGTCACTTAACACATGGACACTTAACACATGGACACACAGTCACTTAACACAGACACACATGGACACTTAACACTTAGACATACAGTCACTTAACACAGACACACATTCACTTAACACACAGTCACTTAACACAGACACACATTCACTTAACACAGAGTCACTTAACACAGACACACAGTCACTTAACGCATGCACACACAGTCACTTAACACACAGACACACAGTCACTTAACACACGGACACACAGTCACTTAACACAGACACATAGTCACTTAACACAGACACACAGTCACTTAACGCATGGACACACAGTCACTTAACACTTAGACACACAGTCACTTAACACTTAGACACACAGTCACTTAACACAGACACACAGTCACTTAACACAGACACACAGTGCCGGGGGAAAAAGTATTTCTGATTTTCTCAAATGTTCTTTCCTTTGTGCATATTTCAGTATCAAATACTATATAAATACACAGACAGGAGAATGACACACACACACACACACACACACACACACACACACACACACACACACAGTCCCTCTGCTGGGGGGGGGCAGGTTTAGGATAATTAAATATTGTGTGGATAAAGGGCTGGTGGGTGGCGGCAGGTTGAATGAAGAGAAAACAATTCATCATCAAAAAAAAAAATCTCTTAAGTGTATATTGAGATTTCTCTTTCATTATGTGTATCTGGTGTTACCGTGTAGACTAAGCCTCAGCTTTAGGGCCTAACTGTCTCACTCCAAATACACAGAAACTGAAAAACAAATATGTCGTGAAAACTTGGCTGCAAAAGTTAACGTTGGTCCACTGAGGAAAAAAAGGACAAGAGTTGTCTAAGAGTTTAATTCAATAAGAAAAGAAGCTGTGAAATAGACAGTTTAAAAATAACAGAGGGCCAGAACAGTAGTCTAATGTTTAGGAAATATTAGGTGAAGTGGTAAAAGAGGATGACATCAGAGTGCTCCCCTGTGTTATGGAGTGCTCCCTGTGTTATGGAGTGCTCCCCTGTGTTATGGAGTGCTCCCCTGTGTTATGGAGTGCTCCCTTGTGTTATGGAGTGCTCCCCTGTGTTATGGAGTGCTCCCCTGTGTTATGGAGTGCTCCCCTGTGTTATGGAGTGCTCCCCTGTGTTATGGAGTGCTCCCCTGTGTTATGGAGTGCCCCCCTGTGTTATGGAGTGCTCCCTGTGTTATGGAGTGCTCCCTGTGTTATGGAGTGCTCCCTGTGATATGGAGTGCTCCCCTGTGTTATGGAGTGCTCCCCTGTGTTATGGAGTGCTCCCCTGTGATATGGAGTGCTCCCTGTGATATGGAGTGCTCCCCTGTGTTATGGAGTGCTCCCCTGTGTTATGGAGTGCTCCCTGTGTTATGGAGTGCTCCCTGTGATATGGAGTGCTCCCCTGTGATATGGAGTGCTCCCCTGTGATATGGAGTGCTCCCCTGTGTTATGGAGTGCTCCCCTGTGTTATGGAGTGCTCCCTGTGATATGGAGTGCTCCCCTGTGATATGGAGTGCTCCCCTGTGTTATGGAGTGCTCCCTGTGATATGGAGTGCTCCCCTGTGTTATAGAGTGCTCCCCTGTGTTATGGAGTGCTCCCCTGTGTTATGGAGTGCCCCCCTGTGTTATGGAGTGCTCCCCTGTGATATGGAGTGCTCCCCTGTGTTATGGAGTGCTCCCTGTGATATGGAGTGCTCCCCTGTGTTATGGAGTGCTCCCTGTGATATGGAGTGCTCCCCTGTGTTATGGAGTGCTCCCCTGTGTTATGGAGTGCTCCCCTGTGTTATGGAGTGCTCCCTGTGTTATGGAGTGCTCCCTGTGATATGGAGTGCCCCCCTGTGATATGGAGTGCTCCCCTGTGTTATGGAGTGCTCCCTGTGAAATGTGTGCCCCCTGTGTTATGGAGTGCTCCCTGTGATATGGAGTGCCCCCTGTGTTTGGAGTGCTCCCTGTATTGCTCCCCTGTTTGGAGTGCTCCCTGTGTCTCCTGTGAACATGCTCCCTGTGTTATGGAGTGCTCCCTGTGTTATGAAAGTCCCTTGTTATGTGATGATTGTGATTCGCTATCAATCCCTTTCAAAAGATGACACGTCAATGGAACTGTGCTGTTCAGATGGATTACATGGTATTGTAACTGAAATCTGGACACTGACTGTAGGTCCATGACCTCTCACATAGTCTAATATAATATTAACTGTAAGTTTATAACCTCTCACATAGCCTCACATGATTAATTTCTTTCAGTATCTACAGAGATCATTAATTCTATCCGTCTGTAGATCAGTCATTCTATCAGCATCATTATGACATCATCATTCTATCCCTTTAAAATATGCATTCTATCCAAACTGAAAACTTTAAACGACAAACTCATTTGGATTATATCCCTTTAAAATATTTCCATATCTATCCCTTATGACATTTTGTCCCGGTCCCTAAACCTTTGCTGACATCATTCATTCTATCCCTTTATTGACATTCATTCATTCTATCCCTTTATGACATCATTAATTCTATCCCTTTATGACATCAGTCATTCTATCCCTTTATGACATCAGTCATTCTATCCCTTCATGACATCAGTCATTCTATCCCTTTATGACATCATTAATTCTATCCCTTTATGACATCAGTCATTCTATCCCTTTATGACATCATTCATTCTATCCCTTTATGACATCATTCATTCTATCCCTTTATGACATCAGTCATTCTATCCCTTTATGACATCAGTCATTCTATCCCTTCATGACATCATTCTGTTGAGGGTTTTTATTAAAGTCTTCTTGGGGCAACAATAATGACAGAAGAGAAGCTGCATGTACTGTATCTAATGATATCTAATGATATCATCCGCCATCTCCGAGTGCGGGCCTCAGATTTTCCCTTTATTACATATAAATGAGCGGTTGTGGATGTGTTATCAGCAATTGTGGGCGGGTGCGGGTGAAAAAATAGCTGACCTGCTCATCACTAAAACACACACACACACCCACCCACCCACCGACCCCACTCCGCACCCCCTAGACACAAACACACACTGACTGTATTCTTAGTTAAGCTGATGGGCAAGCGACTATAAATTCCTGGGCCTCCCTGCAACAACACTAGATAAATATCAGGAACAGTTCAGCTGTTATGGCAGTGTCCCATATTGTCTCTCAGCCAACACACAAATCCCCTGATTGCTCAATACAGTCTCTTAGTGTCCTTCTCAGCCACCCATCCAACCATGTATCCAGCCAGCCAGCCAGCCAACAATCCAGCCTCCCTCCCTCCCTAACTCCCTTACTACATGCTTTCACCCCAAAGGATGTGCATGAAGGAGCTAAAGAACGAGAGGAGAAAAACAGAGCGGTAGAAAGAATAGGAGAGAGACAAGTGAAAGAGGAAAAGAAAGGAATGGAAAAGTGTAAACAGCAGCTCTATAAGGGGTAGAGATGGAGTCAGGGCTAGGGATGGAGTCAGGGATAGGGATGGAGTCAGGGATAGGGATGGATTCAGAGCTAGGGATGGATTCAGAGCTAGGGATGGATTCAGAGCTAGGGATGGAGTCAGAGGGATGGATTCAGAGCTAGGGATGGATTCAGAGCTAGGGATGGAGTCAGAGCTAGGGATGGAGTCAGAGCTAGGGATGGAGTCAGGGATAGGGATGGATTCAGGGCTAGGGATGGAGTCAAGGCTAGGGATGGAGTCAGGGCTAGGGATGGAGTCAGGGCTAGGGATGGATTCAGAGCTAGGGATGGATTCAGAGCTAGGGATGGAGTCAGAGGGATGGAGTCAGGGCTAGGGATGGATTCAGAGCTAGGGATGGATTCAGAGCTAGGGATGGATTCAGGGCTAGGGATGGAGTCAGGGCTAGGGATGGAGTCAGGGCTAGGGATGGAGTCAGGGCTAGGGATGGATTCAGGGCTAGGGATGGAGTCAGGGCTAGGGATGGATTCAGAGCTAGGGATGGATTCAGGGCTAGGGATGGAGTCAGGGCTAGGGATGGAGTCAGGGCTAGGGATGGAGTCAGGGCTAGGGATGGAGTCAGAGGGATGGAGTCAGAGGGATAGGGATGGATTCAGAGCTAGGGATGGATTCAGAGCTAGGGATGGATTCAGAGCTAGGGATGGATTCAGGGCTAGGGATGGATTCAGAGCTAGGGATGGATTCAGAGCTAGGGATGGATTCAGAGCTAGGGATGGAGTCAGAGGGATGGAGTCAGGGCTAGGGATGGATTCAGAGCTAGGGCTGGAGTCAGGGCTAGGGATGGATTCAGAGCTAGGGATGGATTCAGAGCTAGGGATGGATTCAGAGCTAGGGATGGAGTCAGAGGGATGGAGTCAGGGCTAGGGATGGAGTCAGAGATAGGGATAGAGTCGGGGCTGAGGATGGAGTCGGGGCTGAGGATGGAGTCGGGGCTAGGGATGGAGTCGGGGCTAGGGATGGTGTCGGGGCTAGGGATGGAGTCGGGGCTAGGGATGGAGTCAGGGCTAGGGATGGAGTCAGGGCTAGGGATGGAGTCAGGGCTAGGGATGGAGTCAGGGCTAGGGATGAATTCAGAGCTAGGGATGGAGTCAGGGCTAGGGAAGGAGTGAGAGCTAGGGATGGAGTCAGGGCTAGGGATGAGTCAGGGCTAGGGATGGAGTCAGAGCTAGGAATGGATTCAGAGCTAGGGATAGGGATAGAGTCGGGGCTAGGGATGGAGTCGGGGCTAGGGATGGAGTCGGGGCTAGGGATGGAGTCGGGGCTAGGGATGGAGTCGGGAATAGGGATGGGATGGAGTCGGGGATGGAGGGATGGAAGGATTGAGAATAGGGATGGAGTCAGGGCTAGGGATGGAGTCAGGGCTAGGGATGGATTGAGAGCTAGGGATGGGGATGGGATGAAGTCGGGAATAGGGATGTTGTCGGGAATAGGGATGGAGTCAGGGGGATGGGTCGGGATTGAAGCTAGGGATGGAGTCAGGGCTAGGGATGGAGTCAGGGCTAGGGAAGGATTGAGGCTAGGGATGGAGTCAGGGCTAGGGATGAAGTCGGGGCTAGGGATGTTGTCAGGGCTAGGGAAGGATTGAGAGCTAGGGATGGAGTCAGGGCTAGGGATGGAGTCAGGGCTAGGGAAGGATTGAGAGCTAGGGATGGAGCTAGGGATGGAGTCGGGGCTAGGGATGTTGTCGGGGCTAGGGATGGAGTCGGGAATAGGGATGGAGTCGGGAATAGGGATGGAGTCAGGGCTAGGGAATGGAGTCAGGGCTAGGGATGGAGTCAGGGCTAGGGATGGAGTCAGGGCTAGGGATGGAGTCAGGGCTAGGGAAGGAGTGAGAGCTAGGGATGGAGTCAGGGCTAGGGATGAGTCAGGGCTAGGGATGGAGTCAGAGCTAGGAATGGATTCAGAGCTAGGGATAGAGATAGAGTCGGGGCTAGGGATGGAGTCGGGCTAGGGATGGAGTCGGGGCTAGGGATGGAGTCAGGGCTAGGGAAGGATTGAGAGCTAGGGATGGAGTCAGGGCTAGGGATGAAGTCGGGGCTAGGGATGAAGTCGGGGCTAGGGATGGAGTCAGGGCTAGGGATGGAGTCGGGGATAGGGAAGGATTGAGAGCTAGGGATGGAGTCAGGGCTAGGGATGAAGTCGGGGCTAGGGATGGAGTCAGGGCTAGGGATGGAGTCGGGGATAGGGAAGGATTGAGAGCTAGGGATGGAGTCGGGGATAGGGAAGGATTGAGAGCTAGGGGTGGAGTCGGGGCTAGGGATGGAGTCGGGGCTAGGGATGGAGTCAGGGCTAGGGATGGAGTCAGGGCTAGGGATGGAGTCAGGGCTAGGGATGGAGTCAGGGCTAGGGATGGAGTCAGAGATGGAGTCAGGGCTAGGGATGGAGTCAGGGCTAGGGATGGAGTCAGGGCTAGGGATGGATTCAGAGATGGAGTCAGGGCTAGGGATGGAGTCAGGGCTAGGGAGGGAGTCAGGGCTAGGGATGGATTGAGAGCTAGGGATGGAGTCGGGGCTAGGGATGGAGTCAGGGCTAGGGATGGAGTCAGGGCTAGGGATGGAGCCAGGGCTAGGGATGGAGCCAGGGCTAGGGATGGAGCCAGGGCTAGGGATGGAGCCAGGGCTAGGGATGGAGCCAGGGCTAGGGATGGAGTCAGGGCTAGAGATGGATGCAGAGATGGAGATGGAGTTGGGGCTAGGGATAGAATCAGAGCAGAGTCAGAGTTTGAATGGAGGGAGAGAGAGGAGAACAGATATACTCCTTGTGAGAGCCCCCTCTCTTCCCCACACCCCTCTGAATTGAGTGACCCAGATCCCCAAAAAGCATATAATATGTTGTGTATGGGACCCAGCAGAGGACTTCATTGACTCTATTACATGGCTTCCAGCATATCCTCCAGGTGTGTTATAAGGTGTCCACCTGTACGTCCATACTACAGCACACCAATGCGTTAACATTTCAAATCATTCATTTAGAACAACATTGTGCAAAGACAACAGAGTTAAAGGAAAGTAGGTATACAATATAAAGCTGTGGTAGACTTTGAGGCAACTGAAGTAATGTCCTAGAGCGCCCTCTGCTGTTTTAACTCATTAATTGCTACTGGTTACAGCGAGCACAGTTAGGCCTACTTTCAAATGTAGAAATAGAAATCAACCAATCAAGTGCAACCAAATACAAATCTTTAAAATGCATGGTTTTTATTTTCTCTGTAAGAAAAAGCAAATTATAGTGTATTGTGTAGTGTAAATTGCATGAGCAAATAGACAAATGAGCTAGAGTTCAGGGTGTGGCTATTTGGGATCTCAGCAGGGCTCGCTCACTCGCTTTGTCACTCACTCACTCGCTCAGTCACTCACTCGCTCAGTCACTCACTCGCTCACTCACTCACTCGCTTGCTCACGTCACTCGCTCACTCGCTCACGTCACTCGCTCACTCACGTACTCACTCGCTCACTCACTCGCTCACGTCACTCACTCACTCGCTCACGTCACTCACTCACTCACTCACTCACTCACGTCACTCACTCACTCACTCACTCACTCACTCACTCACTCACTCACTCACTCACTCACTCACGTCACTCACTCACTCACTCGCTCACGTCACTCAGTCTGTCTGTCCCGAAAGAAGAGACATTTCAATGTCATATTACGTCTATACACAGCATTGTAACAATGTGCAAATAGTTAAAGTACAAAAGGGAAAATAAATAAACATAAATATGGGTTGTATTTACAATGGTGTTTGTTCTTCAATGGTTGCCCTTTTCTTGTGGCAACACGTCACAAATCTTGTTGATGTGATGCAACACTGTGGTTTTTCACCCAGTAGATATGGGAGTTTATCAAAATTGGATTTGTTTTCGAATTCTTTGTGGATCTGTGTAATCTGAGGGAAATGTGTCTCTCTAATATGGTCATACATTGGGCAGGAGGTTAGGAAGTGCAGCTCAGTTTCCACCTCATTTTGTGGGCAGTGAGCACATAGCCTGTCTTCTCTTGAGAGCCATGTCTGCCTACGGCGGCCTTTCTCAATAGCAAGGCTATGCTCAATGAGTCCGTATATAGTCAAAGCTTTCCTTAAGTGTGGGTCAGTCACAGTGGTCAGGTATTCTACCACTGTGTACTTTCTGTTTAGGGACAAAGAGCATATTTGTTTGCTCAGTTTTTTTGTTGATTCTTTTCAATGTGTCAAGAAATTATCTTTTTGTTTTCTCATGATCAGATCAAATTGTATTTGTCACATGTGCCAAATACAGCAGGTGCAGTAGACCTCACAGTGAAATGCTGAATACAAGCTCTTAACCAACAATGCAGTTTAAAGAAAATACTAAAAAAAAGTAAGATATAAGATGAACAAATGATTAAAGAGCAGTAAATAACAATAGCAGTGATATATACAGGGGGTACCGGGACAGAGTCAATGTGTTTTGGTTGGGTCTAATTGTGCTGCTGTCCTGGGGCTCTGTGGGGTGTGTTTGTGAACAGAGCCCCAGGACCACCTTGCTTAGGGGACTCTTCTCCAGGTTCATCTCTCTGTAGGTGATGGCTTTGTTATGGAGGGGTTGGGAATCGCTTCCTTTTAGGTGGTTATAGAATTTAACGGCTCTTTTCTGGATTTTGATAATTAGCGGATATCGTCTTAATTCTGCTCTGCATGCATTATTTGTTGTTCTACGTTGTACACTGTGGATATTGATGCATAATTCTGTATGCAGTCTCAATTTGGTGTTTATTCCATTTAGTGAATTCTTGGTTGGTGAGCGGACCCCAGACCTCATAACCATAAAGGACAATGGGCTCTATAACTGATTTAACCGCACACTTGTTTGTTTGTCAATTAGGGTGTGCAGGGTGAACTACGTGGTCTGTTGTACAGTAATTAGGGTGTGCAGGGTAAACTACGTGGTCTGTTGTACAGTAATTAGGGTGTGCAGGGTGAACTACGTGGTCTGTTGTACAGTAATTAGGGTGTGCAGGGTGAACTACGTGGTCTGTTGTACAGTAATTAGGGTGTGCAGGGTGAACTACGTGGTCTGTTGTACAGTAATTTGGTAAAAAGCCAATTTGAAATTTGCAGGAAATGTACGAGTCTGCTGTTAATGATAACGCAGAGGATTTTCCCAAGGTTGATGCATGTCCTACGGTAGTTATTGGTTCCAAATATTGGGGAAGATGCCAGAGCTGAGGATGATGTTAAAGAGTTTAAGTATAGCCAATTGGAATTTGTGGTCTGTATATTTTATCATGTCATTTGAAGATACCATCAACACCACAGGCCATTTTAGGTTGGAGGGTTTGTATTTTGTACTGTAGTTCATTCAATGTAATTGGAGAATCCAGCGGGTTCTGGTAGTCTTTAATAGTTGATTCTAAGATTTGTACAGTCAAAGGATTAGACACACACTACACATTCAAGGGCTTTTCTTTGTACTATTCTCTACATGGTAGAATAATAGTAAAGACGTCAAAACTATGAAATAACACATATGGAATCATGTAGTAACCAAAAAAGTGCGAAACAAATCAAAATATATTTTATATTTGAGATTCTTCAAAGTAGCCACCTTTGGCCTTGATGGCAGCTTTGTCAAAAAGATTGGAGAAGTGGTTTATCCATTCATCTACGTTTTGGATAGACTCAACTCTTTGCGTTGTTGTTTGTTTAAGTGTGTCCCAATTTTCCCAGAAGTGGTTCGATTCCATCATTTGTTCTTTGTTTTTTCCCGTAGTGTATTTCTGTACTGTTTTAGTGTTTCACCATTGTAAAATGTAGACTCAGGTTTTCTGGGTCTCTGTGTTTTTGGTTGGATATGTTTCTCAATTCCTTTCTTAGGTTTTTGCATTCTTCATCTAACCATTAGTTCCCCTCTCTCTCTCCCTCCCCTCATCTGTTTACAGCCACCTCTGCTTTACCCCTGCCTGTCCTTCTCACTCTTCTCTTCCTTTAAACTAACGAGGTACAGAAAACGACGGAGGCAGAATTCATAAACATCTTTCTCTCGCATCACTTCACTTTGCTGACACAACTCCTGGTAAGTTTTCTTATTTTGAATACTTCACAACAGCTCCTTTAGAGGGAATAAAGAAGAAAGTGGTTTATGTGCTGGATACCACACTAATTACCACATCTAGACAGTTTGGAAAGGCAATACAAAAAAACATTCAACTCTCACTCACTCACACACACACACATTTTCTCTCTCTCCCTCTCGTTCTCTCCTCATCCACATGAACAAAAGTTTGTCTAGAGAAAACCTGGGATGAAACCGTAACCACCATGACACATTTAACTCTCCCTCCCTTGCATCATCAAAACATTCAACTCTCCCTCCCTTGCATCATCAACACATTTAACTCTCCCTCCCTTGCAGCATCAAAACATTGTCTTCTTTTCCAGTAAGCAAATTCAGTTTTCAGCCTAAGGCAGTTATATACAACAGGATAACCAACCAAGCTTTGGAATCAGTTCATTCGTAACAAAGACCATTTCATGAACTATATCCCAAAATACACCCTATTCCTTATTTAGTACATTACGCAGGGCTCTTGTCAAAAGTAGTGGACTATTTACGGAAGAAGGTGACATTTGGTACACTTTAAGTTTGAGTAATTTAGCAGACGCTCTAATCCAGAGCGACATACATTTTCATATATATTTTTTCCCCATACTGGTCCCCAGTGGGAATCGAACCCACAACCCTGGCATCGGGGCGACAGGTAGCCTAATGGTTAGAGCGTTAGACTTGTAACCGAAAGGATCAAATCTCTGAGCTGACAAGGTAAAAATCTGCTGTTCTGCCCCTGAACAAGGCAGTTAACTCACTGTTCCTAGACCAGTTAACCCACTGTTCCTAGACCAGTTAACCCACTACTCCTAGACCAGTTAACCCACTGTTCCTAGACCAGTTAACCCACTGTTCCTAGACCAGTTAACCCACTGTTCCTAGACCAATTAACCCACTGTTCCTAGATCAGTTAACCCACTGTTCCTAGACCAGTTAACCCACTGTTCCTAGACCAGTTAACCCACTGTTCCTAATCCAGTTAACCCACTACTCCTAGACCAGTTAACTCACTGTTCCTAGGCCGTCATTGAAAATAATAATTTGTTCTTAACTGACTTGCCAAGTTAAATGAAGGTAAAATAAAAAAAATAAAAACATTGCAGGCACCATGCTATACCAACTGAGCTACACAGGAGCACGTACCCTGGCTACATACTCTGGGTAGTAATTGCAATGAGATATGATGATGAAGCCGAGGATATGGAGGAGCGGTGAGCCAACGGGGATGCAGATAATGGAGTTGACAGTATGTTTAACACACATCTAGATCCAGACAGATATAATGGAGTTGACAGTATGTTTAACACACATCTAGATCCAGACAGATATAGGAGTTGACAGTATGTTTAACACACATCTAGATCCAGACAGATATAATGGAGTTGACAGTATGTTTAACACACATCTAGATCCAGAAAGATATAATGGAGTTGACAGTATGTTTAACACACATCTAGATCCAGACAGATATAATGGAGTTGACAGTATGTTTAACACACATCTAGATCCAGATATAATGAGTTGATAATGTTGACAGTATGTTTAACACACATCTAGATCCAGACAGTATGTTTATCTAGATCCAGACAGATATAATGGAGTTGACAGTATGTTTAACACACATCTAGATCCAGACAGATATAATGGAGTTGACAGTATGTTTAACACACATCTAGATCCAGACAGATATAATGGAGTTGACAGTATGTTTAACACACATCTAGATCCAGAAAGATATAATGGAGTTGACAGTATGTTTAACACACATCTAGATCCAGAAAGATATAATGGAGTTGACAGTATGTTTAACACACATCTAGATCCAGACAGATATAATGGTGCCGGAGGGGATCGTTTTACGGGTTCCAAACCAACTGTGCTATTTGGTTTTTCCTCATTGTTTGTAACTTATTGTGTACATAATGTTGCTGCTACCGTCTCGTATGACCGAAAAGAGCCTCTGGACATCAGAACAGCGATTACTCACCTCGAACTAGACAGAGATATTTTCTTTAATGAGTCCGACGTGAAGGATTTACTTCAGATTTACTTCAGACCCCGGACAAATCCCCGTCATTCGCGTAAAGAACAAATGGAAATACAGGGGGCTGAGATTCAGGTGTCTTGTGAGAATTCGTAGGCGAGTGGGTAACCCTCCTCAACCAATATCTATTAGCCAACGTGCAATCACTGGAGAATAAACTGGATGATCTCCGTTCTAGTCTATCCTACCAACAGGACATTCAAAACTGTATTATCTTATGTTTCACCGAGTCGTGGCTGAACTACAACACGTATAATACACAGGTTGTCGGTGCATCGGCAGAACAGAACAGCTACGTCTGGTAAGACGAGGGGCGGTGGTCGGTGTCTATTTATCAATCACAGCTGGTGCACGATGTCTGACATTAAGGTCGTCTCAGGTGTTTCTACACCTGCATTGCTTGCTGTTTGGGGTTTTAGGCTGGGTTTCTGTACAGCACTTTGAGATATCAGCTGATGTACGAAGGGCTATATAAATAAATTTGATTTGATTTGATTTGAGTACCTCATGATAAGCTGTAGACCACACTACCTACCAAGAGAGTTCTCATCTATATTATTCGTAACCATCTATTTACCACCACAGAATGATGCTGGTACTAAGAGCGCACTCAACGAGCTGTGTATAAGGCCACTCAATGAGCTGTGTATAAGGCCACTCAACCAGCTGTATAAGGCCACTCAACGAGCTGTGTAAGGCCACTCAACGAGCTGTGTAAGGCCACTCAACGAGCTGTGTAAGGCCACTCAACGAGCTGTGTAAGGCCACTCAACCAGCTGTATAAGGCCACTCAACCAGCTGTATAAGGCCACTCAACGAGCTGTATATAAGGCCACTCAACGAGCTGTATAAGGCCACTCAACGAGCTGTATATAAGGCCACTCAACGAGCTGTATATAAGGCCACTTAACGAGCTGTATATAAGGCCACTCAACGAGCTGTGTAAGGCCACTCAACGAGCTGTGTAAGGCCACTCAACCAGCTGTGTAAGGCCACTCAACCAGCTGTGTAAGGCCACTTAACCAGCTGTGTAAGGCCACTCAACCAGCTGTATAAGGCCACTCAACCAGCTGTATAAGGCCACTCAACCAGCTGTATAAGGCCACTCAACCAGCTGTATAAGGCCACTCAACCAGCTGTATAAGGCCACTCAACGAGCTGTATATAAGGCCACTCAACGAGCTGTATATAAGGCCACTCAACGAGCTGTATATAAGGCCACTCAACGAGCTGTATATAAGGCCACTCAACGAGCTGTATAAGGCCACTCAACGAGCTGTATATAAGGCCACTCAACCAGCTGTATATAAGGCCACTCAACCAGCTGTATATAAGGTCACTCAATGAGCTGTGTAAGGCCACTATACGAGCTGTGTAAGGCCACTCAACCAGCTGTATATAAGGCCACTCAACCAGCTGTATATAAGGCCACTCAACGAGCTGTATAAGGCCACTCAACGAGCTGTATATAAGGCCACTCAACGAGCTGTATATAAGGGCACTCAACGAGCTGCATAAGGCCACTCAACGAGCTGTGTAAGGCCACTCAACCAGCTGTATATAAGGCCACTCAATGAGCTGTGTAAGGCCACTCAACGAGCTGTGTAAGGCCACTCAACCAGCTGTATAT